>NC_042993.1:2580015-2721475 GCF_901001165.1 Salmo trutta | reverse complement strand
GAAGGAGAGGGGGAGGAAGGGGAAGGGTAGATATAGCATCAGGGAGAGGAGGGACAGTGAGAGGAGGAGGAGGGAGGAGGGGGAGGAAGGGGAAGGGTTAGATATAGCATCAGGGAGAGGAGGGACAGTGAGAGGAGGAGGAGGGAGAAGGAGAGGGGGAGGAAGGGGAAGGGTTAGATATAGCATCAGGGAGAGGAGGGACAGTGAGAGGAGGAGGAGGGAGGAGGAGAGGGGGAGGAAGGGGAAGGGTTAGATATAGCATCAGGGAGAGGAGGGACAGTGAGAGGAGGAGGGGGAAAAGGAGAGGGGGAGGAAGGGGAAGGGTTAGATATAGCATCAGGGAGAGGAGAGACAGTGAGAGGAGGAGGAGGGAGGAGGGGGAGGAAGGGGAAGGGTTAGATATAGCATCAGGGAGAGGAGGGACAGTGAGAGGAGGAGGAGGGAGAAGGAGAGGGGGAGGAAGGGGAAGGGTTAGATATAGCATCAGGGAGAGGAGGGACAGTGAGAGGAGGAGGAGGGAGGAGGAGAGGGGGAGGAAGGGGAAGGGTTAGATATAGCATCAGTGAGAGGAGGGACAGTGAGAGGAGGAGGAGGGAGGAGGGGGAGGAAGGGGAAGGGTTAGATATAGCATCAGGGAGAGGAGGGACAGTGAGAGGAGGAGGAGGGAGAAGGAGAGGGGGAGGAAGGGGAAGGGTTAGATATAGCATCAGGGAGAGGAGGGACAGTGAGAGGAGGAGGAGGGAGAAGGAGAGGGGGAGGAAGGGGAAGGGTTAGATATAGCATCAGGGAGAGGAGGGACAGTGAGAGGAGGAGGAGGGAGAAGGAGAGGGGAGGAAGGGGAAGGGTTAGATATAGCATCAGGGAGAGGAGGGACAGTGAGAGGAGGAGGAGGGAGAAGGAGAGGGGGAGGAAGGGGAAGGGTTAGATATAGCATCAGGGAGAGGAGGGACAGTGAGAGGAGGAGGAGGGAGGAGGAGAGGGGGAGGAAGGGGAAGGGTTAGATATAGCATCAGTGAGAGGAGGGACAGTGAGAGGAGGAGGAGGGAGGAGGGGGAGGAAGGGGAAGGGTTAGATATAGCATCAGGGAGAGGAGGGACAGTGAGAGGAGGAGGAGGGAGGAGGAGAGGGGGAGGAAAGGGAAGGGTTAGATATAGCATCAGGGAGAGGAGGGACAGTGAGAGGAGGAGGAGGGAGAAGGAGAGGGGGAGGAAGGGGAAGGGTTAGATATAGCATCAGGGAGAGGAGGGACAGTGAGAGGAGGAGGAGGGAGGAGGGGGAGGAAGGGGAAGGATTAGATATAGCATCAGGGAGAGGAGGGACAGTGAGAGGAGGAGGAGGGAGAAGGAGAGGGGGAGGAAGGGGAAGGGTTAGATATAGCATCAGGGAGAGGAGGGACAGTGAGAGGAGGAGGAGGGAAAAGGAGAGGGGAGGAAGGGGAAGGGTTAGATATAGCATCAGGGAGAGGAGGGACAGTGAGAGGAGGAGGAGGGAGGAGGAGAGGGGGAGGAAGGGGAAGGGTTAGATATAGCATCAGGGAGAGGAGGGACAGTGAGAGGAGGAGGAGGGAGGAGGAGAGGGGGAGGAAGGGGAAGGGTTAGATATAGCATCAGGGAGAGGAGGGACAGTGAGAGGAGGAGGAGGGAGAAGGAGAGGGGAGGAAGGGGAAGGGTTAGATATAGCATCAGGGAGAGGAGGGACAGTGAGAGGAGGAGGAGGGAGGAGGAGAGGGGGAGGAAGGGGAAGGGTTAGATATAGCATCAGGGAGAGGAGGGACAGTGAGAGGAGGAGGAGGGAGAGAGAGAGGGGGAGGAAGGGGAAGGGTTAGATATAGCATCAGGGAGAGGAGCAGAGGAGCAGAGCTGCTTACATCTACAGGAAACTGATGTCTTCTGGAGGAATAAATACACCCCAGGAAAGAGAGGATAGGAAAGAGGGAATGAGGAGAGCAGGAAATAAGAGAGAGAGAGAGAACGAGAGAGAGAGGTCTAAAGAGGGAGAGAAACGTAGCCCAATACAGGTACGACTGCTGATCACTGATCAGTTTTTGAGAAATTAATAAATGAATCTCCTTTAGTAAGCCGCATGAACACTTAATAACACAGGAGACAGGGGAGTGTTTATACAGTATGGACAGTGTGAGGACAGAGAGGGAGAGATGTCGATAAAGAGAGAGAGAGAGAGAGAGAGAGAGAGAGAGAGAGGTAAGAGAAGGACAGAGAGTGGGATGGTAGGATTCTTCTGAGATGAATCAAGTACAGAGGGTTAGCAAGGTGAAAGAGGAAGGAGAGATAGGGAGATAAAGGGATGGAGAGAGGATGGAGGGATGGAGAGAGGGTGGGGGATGGAGAGAGGACGGAGGGATGGAGAGAGGGTGGGGGATGGAGAGAGGATGGAGGGATGGAGAGAGGATGGGGGATGGGGAGAGCATGGACGGATGGAGAGAGGACGGAGGGATGAGAGAGAGGATGGAGAGATGAGAGAGAGGATGGAGGGATGAGAGAGGATGGGGATGGGGAGAGGACGGAGGGATGGAGAGAGGATGGGGGATGAGAGAGGATGGGGGATGGGGAGAGGACGGAGGGATGGAGAGAGGATGGGGGATGGGGAGAGCATGGACGGATGGAGAGAGGACGGAGGGATGGAGAGAGCATGGACGGATGGAGAGAGGATGGACGGATGGAGAGAGGGCCGGGGGGTGGAGCTGGGTTGCAGAACAGAGGGAGAGGGTTATGCAGAGAGAAGATGAGAAGATGAGGGAATTGAGAAGGTGAAGGGATGGATTGGGACAAAAGAGGTATTGACTTTGTTAAACAATTCCCCAACAATAATTGTATCATGAATTGCGTATTATGGTGTCTGTGTGTGTATCTCACCTGGTGCGGGTGGTGTGTGCAGGTAAACCTCTTCGCTGTACTCTCCAAACCCTGCCTTATTGCTTCCTTTCACCCTTAGCACATACACACTGTCCATCTCCAGCCTGTCAATCACAGCACTAGTCCCGCCCACCTCCTCCAGGCGTTGCCACGCCACTGGAGCATTGGGACTCCTGACCTCTCCTCCCCAGCCTGCCTCGGTCAATCCCATTCGCCGCTGGAACTCGACGGAGAAGTGCCAGGCAGGGGCGGAGTCCTGGGGGAGTCGCCAGCACAGGAACAGCTGGTCATAGGCCAGCGTCCGCTGAGTGTCAATCACAGGAGCCAATGGGGCTGTAGCAGGGGCCGGGCAGAGAAGAAAAGGGAGTTATATTGGTGGATGGGATGAGTTAGCTTTCAGATCTAACCTCTTACACACACCTCTTATGTATTCCATGTTGCTGATGACTTTCAGTTCTCTGGAGGCGTCCATGTGGAAGTGTCTGAAGGAGGGATCAGCCGAGAGAGAGAAACACTGCACATTCTCTATCGCTTTCACCAGCCTGGAGAGAGAGAAAGAGAGAGTCCGAGGCAGAGAAAAAGAGAGAGAAAGAGTGAGAGAGAAAATAGAGGGGGGGGGGCTGGTAAGTGTTAAGCGTTGATATTGCACCTGTTATTTACCCACAGTGTGTGTGTACGGGTGCACATGTGTGTTTTGCATCTACCACCCGTACCTGTTGTGGGTGATTCGTGCGGCCTGTACGAAGCAGGGTTGGTCGGTCTCTTTGAGCAGCTCCTGTGTGTAGGCCATTAACCCGCCGTGCTCCTGCAGACCCCTCCTCTCAGACACCTGGGCCAACAGGGCCTCCCCCCTCCTCAGCCGGGCCCCCTCCAGGGCCAGGGTCAACGCACCCTGTCGCTCAGCTAGAGACGCCCCCAGCTCCCTCACAGACTGGGACAACTGCTCCCTCGCCAACACACTGTTCAACTAGAGAGAGGGAGTTGAGAGGGGGTATAAGGGAGGGGGTAGAGGGAGAGAGAGGGGGAGAAGGGAGGGGGTAGAGGGAGAGAGAGGGGGGTATAAGGGGATGTGGTAGAGGGAGAGAGGGGAGAGAAGGGAGGGGGTAGAGGGAGAGAGAGGGGGAAGAAGGGAGGGGGTAGAGGGAGAGAGAGGGGGAGAAGGGAGGGGGTAGAGGGAGGGAGAGAGAGAGGGGAGAAGGGGGGGTAGAGGGAGAGAGAGGGGGGTATAAGGGGATGTGGTAGAGGGAGAGAGGGGGGGGAGAAGGGAGGGGGTAGAGGGAGGGAAAGAAGAGCATGAAGGTTATACTGTGTTGGAGAGAAAGAGGCAATCGAAGGATAGAGGGAGGAAAGTAGTGGATTGGAACGAAAGAGAGACAGAAAGGATGGAGAGAGAGTTTACCTCCATATGTGTGATGGCACTCTCCAGCTGAGTTATCTGAGCCTTTACTGTGTCCTGATTGGCCAGAATGTAGTTGATCTCCTTGGTGATTTTGTCCTCAGGTGTTAAGAGAGACAGATGACAATATCAGCAAGCAAACATGTAGTTTCATGGTTTAACAGACAGACAGACAGACAGACAGACAGACAGACAGACAGACAGACAGACAGATACCTTTAGTGCCTGGCAGGCCTGTGCGATGGGCGCCACCTTGTGGCCGTGGTGGATTCTGCGGAGCTTACAGAGCGGACACAGCAGCCTCTGGCAGGAGCGACAGTACCACAACAACCTCTCCTGCTCATGCTCCAGACATGTTAGGACCTAATAGGGGAGAACGGGGGAGAGGAGAGAGAGCAAGAGGGGAGGAGGGGGAGAGGAGAGGAGAGGAGGAGAGGGAAAGGAGGGGAAAGGAGAGGGCAGGAGCGGGGAGGAAGGGGAGAGGAGGGGAGAGGAGGGAAGAGGAGAGGGGAGGAGGGGAGATGGGAGAAGGGGGGGAGGAGGGGGAGAGGAGGGGAGAGGGCAGGAGCGGAGAGGAGGGGAGAGGAGGGGAGAGGAGGGGAGAGGGGAGGAGGGGAAGAGGAGGGGAGAGGGGAGGAGAGGAGAAGGAGAGAGGAGAGGAGAGGAGAGGAGAGGAGGGGAGAGGAGGGGAGAGGAGGGGAGAGGGGAGGAGGGGAAGAGGAGGGGAGAGGGGAGGAGAGGAGAAGGAGAGAGGAGAGGGCAGGAGCGGAGAGAAGGGGAGGAGGGGGAGAGGAGGGGAGAGGAGGTAAGAGGAGAGGGGAGGAGGGGAGATGGGAGAAGGGGGAGAGGAGGGGAGAGGGGAGGGGGAGAGGAGGGGAGAGGGCAGGAGAGGAGGGGAGAGGGGAGGAGAGGAGAAGGAGAGAGGAGAGGAGAGGCGAGGATAGGGGAGAAGAGGAGAGGAGAGGAGGAGTGGGAAAGGAGGGGAAAGGAGAGGGCAGGAGCGGAGAGGAGGGGAGAGGAGGGAAGAGGAGAGGGGAGGAGGGGAGATGGGAGAAGGGGGAGAGGAGGGGAGAGGGGAGGAGGGGGAGAGGAGGGAAAGGGCAGGAGCGGAGAGAAGGGGAGGAGGGGAGAGGAGGGGAGAGGAAGGAAGGGGGAGAGGAGGGGAGAGGGCAAGAGCGGAGAGGAGGGGAGAGGAGGGGAGAGGGGAGGAGTGGGAGAGGAGGGGAGAAGGGGGGAGGGGGAGAGGAGGGGATAGGAGAGGGGAGGAAGGGGAGAGGAGTGGAGAGGAGAGGGGAGGAGGGGGAGAGGAGGGGAGAGGAGGAAGACAGGTACAGTAGAGGTGTAGATACAGGGGTGGGCAGGGAGGAGAGAGGAAGAAGATATAACAGGAGGAGGAAGACAGGTACAGTAGAGGTGTAGATACAGGGGTGGGCAGGGAGGAGAGAGGAAGAAGATATAACAGGAGGAGGAAGACAGGTACAGTAGAGGTGTAGATACAGGGGTGGGCAGGGAGGAGAGAGGAAGAAGATATAACAGGAGGAGGAAGACAGGTACAGTAGAGGTGTAGATACAGGGGTGGGCAGGGAGGAGAGAGGATGAAGATATAACAGGAGGAGGAAGAAAAGGAGGTCACCAACCAAACTCAGAGAGAGTCACTGTGGAGGAAACGTGAAGGAGAGAGAGAGTCACTGTGGAGGAAACGTGAAGGAGAGAGAGAGGTACTGTAGAGGAAACAGGTGAAGGAGAGAGAGAGGTACTGTAGAGGAAACAGGTGAAGAAGAGAGAGAGGTACTGTAGAGGAAACGTGAAGGAGAGAGAGAGGTACTATAGAGGAAACAGGTGAAGGAGAGAGAGAGGTACTGTAGAGGAAACAGGTGAAGGAGAGAGAGAGGTACTATAGAGGAAACAGGTGTAGGAGAGAGAGAGGTACTGTAGAGGAAACAGGTGAGGGAGAGAGAGAGGAACTGTAGAGGAAACAGGTAGAGGAGAGAGAGAGGTACTGTAGAGGAAACAGGTGAAGGAGAGAGAGAGGTACTATAGAGGAAACAGGTGAAGGAGAGAGAGAGGAACTGTAGAGGAAACAGGTGGAGAGAGAGAGGTACTGTAGAGGAAATAGGTGAAGGAGAGAGAGAGGTACTGTAGAGGAAACAGGTGAAGGAGAGAGAGAGGAACTGCAGAGGAAACAGGTGGTGAAGGAGAAAGAGAGGTACTATAGAGGAAACAGGTGAAGGAGAGAGAGAGGAACTGTAGAGGAAACAGGTGAAGGAGAGAGAGAGGAACTGTAGAGGAAACAGGTGAAGGAGAGAGAGAGGAACTGCAGAGGAAACAGGTGGTGAAGGAGAAAGAGAGGTACTATAGAGGAAACAGGTGAAGGAGAGAGAGAGGAACTGTAGAGGAAACAGGTGAAGGAGAGAGAGAGGTACTGTAGAGGAAACAGGTGGTGAAGCAGAAAGAGAGGTACTGTAGAGGAAACAGATGAAGAAGTTATAGAGATAGTGACTGTAGAGGAAACAGGTGAAGGAGAGAGTGAGAGGTACTGTAAAGGAAACAGGTGAAGATAGAAAGAGAGCGAGAGAGGTATTGTAGATAAAACAGGTGAAGAGAGAGAGAGGTACTATAGATGAAACAGGTAAAGAAGTTATAGAGATAGTGACTGTAGAGGAAACAGGTGAAGAGAGAGAGAGAGAGGTACTGTAGATGAAACGTGAAGGAGAGAGAGAGGTACTATAGAGGAAACAGGTGAAGGAGAGAGAGAGGTACTGTAGAGGAAACAGGTGAAGGAGAGAGAGAGGTACTATAGAGGAAACAGGTGAAGGAGAGAGAGAGGTACTGTAGAGGAAACAGGTGAAGGAGAGAGAGAGGTACTGTAGAGGAAACGTGAAGGAGAGAGAGAGGTACTATAGAGGAAACAGGTGAAGGAGAGAGAGAGGTACTGTAGAGGAAACGTGAAGGAGAGAGAGAGAGCTACTATAGAGGAAACAGGTGAAGGAGAGAGAGAGGTACTGTAGAGGAAACAGGTGAAGGAGAGAGAGAGGTACTATAGAGGAAACAGGTGAAGGAGAGAGAGAGGTACTGTAGAGGAAACAGGTGAAGGAGAGAGAGAGGAACTGTAGAGGAAACAGGTGAAGGAGAGAGAGAGGTACTGTAGAGGAAACAGGTGAAGGAGAGAGAGAGGTACTGTAGAGGAAACAGGTGAAGGAGAGAGAGAGGTACTATAGAGGAAACAGGTGAAGGAGAGAGAGAGGAACTGTAGAGGAAACAGGTGGAGAGAGAGAGGAACTGTAGAGGAAACAGGTGAAGGAGAGAGAGAGGAACTGTAGAGGAAACAGGTGGAGAGAGAGAGGTACTGTAGAGGAAACAGGTGAAGGAGAGAGAGAGGAACTGCACAGGAAACAGGTGGTGAAGGAGAAAGAGAGGTACTATAGAGGAAACAGGTGAAGGAGAGAGAGAGGAACTGTAGAGGAAACAGGTGAAGGAGAGAGAGAGGTACTGTAGAGGAAACAGGTGGTGAAGGAGAAAGAGAGGTACTGTAGAGGAAACAGGTGGTGAAGGAGAAAGAGAGGCACTGTAGAGGAAACAGATGAAGAAGTTATAGAGATAGTGACTGTAGAGGAAACAGGCGAAGGAGAGAGTGAGAGGTACTGTAAAGGAAACAGGTGAAGATAGAAAGAGAGCGAGAGAGGTATTGTAGATAAAACAGGTGAAGAGAGAGAGAGGTACTATAGATGAAACAGGTAAAGAAGTTATAGAGATAGTGACTGTAGAGGAAACAGGTGAAGAGAGAGAGAGAGAGGTACTGTAGATGAAACAGGTAAAGAAGTTATAGAGATAGTTATAGATACAGAGAAGAGGGAAATACAGGACAAAAACAGCAATTTCATGAACATAGTCAACCCTTACATACACCCCCCAAATACTACGTAAACACACACACACACACACACACACACACACACACACACACACACACACATACCTTGGGTCTGAAGTTGTTGGTGGGCAGTATGTGTTCGTGCTGGGAGCGGAGCGTACCCCAGGGGTGGTAGAGCTTGAAACACTCGTTGCAGAAGTTGGACCTGCAGTCAGCACAGCCCTTAGTGGCCTCCAAGGACTGAGGGGCCTTACAGAAGCCACACATTATAGCCACACTGCCCAGGCTCACTGTGTGTCTGTACCTGGAGGCAGACAGGGGGGAGAAACAGTGGAGAGGGTGGGGGTTGATACAAAAAGAGGAGAGTGAGAGAACACAGAGCAACATTAAGCCATAATGATGTCACTGTCCAAGATCACTGTGGAAAGAGAGAGAGAGAGAGAGAGAGAGAGAGAGAGAGAGAGAGAGAGAGAGAGATTGGACGTGGGTTAGGTAAATTAGGAAGGGGGGATGAGAGGTGAGAAAGAGAAAGAGAGAGGGAATGAGCTAAATGTGCTACTGTACGTTCTGTTCTGTCCTCTTCTGCTCTGCTTTCAGATGTATGTTGTTTTAAATGTTATCCAACTTCCTGACCTGGATCCTTCAGCTGTGTTCTGTGTTCCTGCAGACTGCACTGTTTCTACTTCCAGTGAGCTATGGACTCAACATGCCCAGTCACGCTTTACTGACAGAGACAACCCAGCCTCCAGGGGAGAGAGAGAGCAGCTGCTGCAAACTCCTCTCAAACTGCTGCTGCTGCGTCTCAAACAACAATGGCTATTCTCCCTCTCTCTCTCTCTCTCTCTTTCATCCCAATTCTTTCCTACTCTCTCCCTATACTTCTCACAAATATCTCTTCCATCCTCTCTCTCTTCCCTTCTCTATGTGAATCTCAGTAGTCTACAAAGGCCTCCTCTCTTTCAGATCACTACTAATGAAGGAAAGGAAACAAGGAAAGGAGGCTATTTATGAGAATCACAATGTCTATGTGTTTGTCTCTTGAAGCATTCAGAACCTCAACTTGTGGTTCAGAAAGTCCATTTGATGTTCATGTGAATTATGAAGTCACCTCAGCTTCCCAGTTCCCACACACTCAGCTCGTTAGGCCCTGCTTCAGGATGAGGGGGGGGGGGGGTTCTCCCCGTACCAAAACCAATGATTTTCTGTCCCATTTATAAAGCACTATTGACTTTTCCTTCTTTCTGTGCTTATCTTTTTTTCCTGCAGGATTGGTTCAGAACCTACATTCCTCTGTATGTAAGTGAGCAACTCTCTCTACGTGTCTGTTTGTCTGTGTGTGTGTGTGTGTGTGTGTGTGTGTGTGTGTGTGTGTGTGTGTACCTCTCTACGATGCGTTCCAAGGTGAGATTCCTGAGGCAATCGGTCAGTCCTCTCTCCCCCAGCTCCACCTCTTTGTGACAGGACGGACAGGGGAACAGCATGGGGGCAGGAGACATGTCCCTACGACGACGCCCAGGGTACGTCCCAAAACCTGAGAGGTGGGGGGAGGAGGGGAGGTGGGGGGGGGTAAGTTTGGAGAGGGAGAGAGGAGACAGAATGTAATCAGTATGAGTGTGATAGTTCCATCACAGTTTGATAGAACTAGAGACATACTTTTCTATCCCCTGACTGCACTGCACACTACATGCTGACACAGACAGAAACTGCTGCTTCACACCTAGAACACCTGCTAGTTCACACACACACACACACACACACACACACACACACACACACACACACACACACACACACACACACACACACACACACACACACACACACACACACACACACACACACACACACTCTCACACACACACACACACACACACACACACACACACACACACACACACACACACCCACAAAACACTCTGATGTCACTTGTTAAATCCACTTCAATCAGTGTAGATGAAGGGGAGGAGACGGGTTAAAGAAGGATTGTAATCCTTGAGACAATTGAGACATGGATTGTGTATGTGCCATCCAGAGGGTACATGAGCAACACAAAATATGTATGTGCGTTTGAACAGGGTATGGTAGTAGGTGTCAGGCGCACCAGTTTGTGTCAAGAACTGCAATGTTTCTGGGTTTTTACGCTGAACAGTTTCCTGTGTGTATCAAGAATGGTCCACCACCCAAAGGACATCCAGCCAACTTGACACAACTGTGGAAAGCATTGGAGTCATCATGGGCCAGCATCCAAGTGAAATGCTTTTGACACCTTGAATTGAAGGCTGTTCTGAGGGCAAAAGGGGGTTCCTAATGTTTAGTATACTCTGTGTATATAGAGAGTTGGGCCATTGCAGTTGAACATTCTGAGAGCGACTCTTTCTCATACATACAGTTGAAGTCGGAAGTTTACATACACATAGGTTGGAGTCATTAAAACTCGTTTTTCAACCACTCCACAAATTTCTTGTTAACAAACTATAGTTTTGGCAACTCGGTTAGGACATCTACTTTGTGCATGACACAAGTCATTTTTCCAACAATTGTTTACAAACAGATTATTTCACTTATAATTCACTGTATCACAATTCCAGTGGGTCAGAAGTTTACATACACTAAGTTGACTGTGCCTTTAAACAGCTCGGAAAATTCCCGAAAATTATGTCATGGCTTTAGAAGCTTCTGATAGGCTAATTGACATCATTTGAGTCAATTGGAGGTGTACCTGTGGATGTATTTCAAGGCCAAACTTCAAACTCAGTGCCTCTTTGCTTGACATCATGGGAAAATCAAAAGAAATCAGCAAAGACCTCAGAAAACAAATTGTAGACCTCCACAAGTCTGGTTCATCCTTGGGAGCAATTTCCAAACGCCTGAAGGTACCACGTTCATCTGTACAAACAATAGTACGCAAGTATAAACAATATGGGACCACGCAGCCGCCATTCCCGCTCAGGAAGGAGACGCGTTCTGTCTCCTAGAGATGGACGTACTTTGGTGCGAAAAGTGCAAATCAATCTCAGAACAACAGCAATGACCTCAAGCATACTTCCAAAGTTGTGGCAAAATGGCTTAAGGACAACAAAATCAAGGTATTGGAGTTGCCATCACAAAGCCCTGACCTCAATCCCATAGAAAATGTGTGGGCAGAACTGAAAAAGCGGGTGTGAGCAAGGAGGTCTACAAACCTGACTCAGTTACACCAGCTCTGTCAGGAGGAATGGGCCAAAATTCACCCAAGTTATTGTGGGAAGCTTTTGGAAGGCTACCCGAAACGTTTGACCCAAGTTAAACAATTTAAAGGCAATGCTACCAAATACCTATTGAGTGTATGTAAACGTCTGACCCACTGGGAATGTGATGAAAGAAATAAAAGCTGAAATAAATAATTCTCTCTACTATTATTCTGAAATTTCACATTCTTAAAATAAAGTGGTGATCCTAACTGACCTAAGACAGGGAATTTTTACTAGGATTAAATGTCAGGAACTGTTAAAAACTGAGTTTAAATGTATTTGGCTAAGGTGTATGTAAACTTCCAACTTCAACTGTAGCTATTGCTAAGTGATAATTGACACTTCCAAATTGTGTTTTTTATTTCACATAGTTTTCAAAACCAACAAAGACACACCAACACTGTACAGACTTGGATGCACATTATGCAGAATGGTAATCAATAAAAAATGTAAAACTTACTTTAAATTCGTCGTTCTGTTTTGTTTGTTTACAGCGGGTCATTTCATAGGGAACTATAGGAGGAGCTCTCATATTGTTACATCATCAACATTTAGAGAATAAATACGCTAACATGGCAGATGTTCTAAAACCTGGCCGAACTGTTTGATATACAGTACCAGTCAAACTTTTAGACACACCTACTCATTCAAGGGTTTTTCTTTATTTTTCCTATTTTCTACAATGTAGAATAATAGTGAAGACATCAAAACTATGAAATAACACTTATGGAATCATGTAGTAACCAAAAAAGTGTTAAACAAATCTAAATATACACTGCTCAAAAAAATAAAGGGAACACTTAAACAACACAATGTAACTCCAAGTCAATCACACTTCTGTGAAATCAAACTGTCCACTTAGGAAGCAACACTGATTGACAATACATTTCACATGCTGTTGTGCAAATGGAATAGACAACAGGTGAAAATTATAGGCAATTAGCAAGACACCCCCAATAAAGGAGTGGTTCTGCAGGTGGGGACCACAGACCACTTCTCAGTTCCTATGCTTCCTGGCTGATGTTTTGGTCACTTTTGAATGCTGGCGGTGCTTTCACTCTAGTGGTAGCATGAGACGGAGTCTACAACCCACACAAGTGGCTCAGGTAGTGCAGCTCATCCAGGATGGCACATCAATGCAAGCTGTGGCAAGAAGGTTTGCTCTGTCTATCAGCGTAGTGTCCAGAGCATGGAGGCATTACCAGGAGACAGGCCAGTACATCAGGAGACGTGGAGGAGGCCGTAGGAGGGCAACAACTCAGCAGCAGGACCGCTACCTCAGCCTTTGTGCAAGGAGGAGCAGGAGGAGCACTGCCAGAGCCCTGCAAAATGACCTCCAGCAGGCCACAAATGGGCATGTGTCTGCTCAAACGGTCAGAAACAGACTCCATGAGGGTGGTATGAGGGCCCGACGTCCACAGGTGGGGGTTGTGCTTACAGCCCAACACCGTGCAGGACTTTTGGCATTTGCCAGAGAACACCAAGATTGGCAAATTCGCCACTGGCGCCCTGTGCTCTTCACAGATGAAAGCAGGTTCACACTGAGCACATGTGACAGACGTGACAGAGTCTGGAGACGCCGTGGAGAACATTCTGCTGCCTGCAACATCCTCCAGCATGACCGGTTTGGCGGTGGGTCAGTCATGGTGTGGGGTGGCATTTCTTTGGGGGGCCGCACAGCCCTCCATGTGCTCGCCAGAGGTAGCCTGACTGCCATTAGGTACTGAGATGAGATCCTCAGACCCCTTGTGAGACCATATGCTGGTGCGGTTGGCCCTGGACCTCATGTGGCTGGAGTGTGTCAGCAGTTCCTGCAAGAGGAAGGCATTGATGCAATGGACTGGCCCGCCCGTTCCCCAGACCTGAATCCAATTGAGCACATCTGGGACATCATGTCTCGCTCCATCCACCAACGCCACGTTGCACCACAGACTGTCCAGGAGTTGGCGGATGCTTTAGTCCAGGTCTGGGAAGAGATCCCTCAGGAGACCATCTGCCACCTCATCAGGAGCATGCCCAGGCGTTGTAGGGAGGTCATACAGGCACGTGGAGGCCACACACACTGCCAAGCCTCATTTTGACTTGTTTTAAGGACATTACGTCAAAGTTGGATCAGCCTGTAGTGTGGTTTTCCACTTTAATTTTGAGTGTGACTCCAAATCCAGACCTCCATGGGTTGATAAATTGGATTTCCATTGATTATTTTTGTGTGATTTTGTTGTCAGCACATTCAACAATGTAAAGAAAAAAGTATTTAATAAGATTATTTCTTTCATTCAGATCTAGGATGTGTTGTTTAAGTGTTCCCTTTATTTTTTTGAGCAGTATATTTAATATTTGAGATTCTTCAAAGTACCCACCCTTTGCCTTGATGACAGCTTTGCACACTCTTGGCATTCTCTCAACCAGCTTCATGAGGTAGTCACCTGGAATGCATTTCAATTAACAGATGTGCTTTATTAAAAGTTAATGTGTGGAATTTATTTCCTTCTTAATGTGTTTGAGCCAATCAGTTGTGTTGTGACAAGGTAGAGGTGGTATTCAGAAGATAGCCCTATTTGGTAAAATACCAAGTCTATATTATGGCAAGAACAGCTCAAATAAGCAAAGAGAAATGACAGTCCATCATTACTTTAATACCTGAAGGTTAGTCAATCTGGAAAACTTCAAAAACTTTGAAAGTTTTTTCAAGTGCAGCCGCAAAAAACATCAAGGGCTATGAAGAAACTGGCTCTCATGAGGACCGTGTTACGCCCTGACCATAGAGAGCCCTTGGTTCTCTATGGTATAGTAGGTCAGGGCGTGACTGGGGGTGTTCTATGTTGGTTATTTCTATGTTAGTGTGCTTGGTATGGTTCCCAATCAGAGGCAGCTGTTTAGCATTGTCTCTGATTGGGGATCATATTTAGGCAGCCATTTCCCCACTGTGTTTTGTGGTATCTTGTTTTTGTGTAGCTGCCTGTTTGCACTTCACTGTCTTCACGTTTCATTCGATTCATTTATTGTTTTTGTATTTTGCTGAAGTTTCACGTTATAATAAAGATGTGGAACGCTACTCACGCTGCGCCTTGGTCCAATCATTACGATGATCGTGACAGACCACCACAGGAAAGGAAGACCCAGAGTTACCTCTGCTAAAGAGGATAAGTTCATTAGAGTTAACTGCACCTCAGATTTCAGCTGAAATAAATGCTTCACAGAGTTCAAGTAACAGACACATCTCAACATCAACTGTTCAGAGGAGACTGTGTGAATCAGGCCTTCATGGTCAAATTGCTGCAAAGAAACCCCTACTAAAGGACACCAATAATAAGAAGAGACTTGCTTGGGCCAAGGAGCACGAGCAATGGAAATTAGACCGGTGGAAATCTGTCCTTTGGTCTGATGAGTCCAAATTTGGGATTTTTGTTACCAACCGCCGTGTCTTTGTGAGACGCAGAGTAGGTGAACGGATGATCTCCGTATGTGTGGTTCCCACCTTGAAGCATGGAGGAGGTGTGATGGTGCTTTGCATGTGACACTGTCTGTGATTTATTTAGAATTCAAGGCACACTTATTAATCACCATGGCTACCACAGCATTCTGCAGCAATACGCCATCCCATCTGTTTTGCACTTAGTGGGACTATTATTTGTTTTTCAACAGGACAATGACCCAACACACCTCCAGGCTGTGTAAGGGCTATTTGACCAAGAAGGAGCGTGATGGAGTGCTGCATCAGATGACCTGACCTCCACAATCACCTGACCTCAACCCAATTGAGACGGTTCGGGCTGAGTTGGACCGCAGAGTGAAGGAAAAGCAGTCAACAAGTGCTCAGCATATGTGGGAACTCCTTCTAGACTGTTGGGAAAGCATTCCAGGTGAAGCTGGTTGAGAGAATGCCAAGAGTGTGCAAAGCTGTCATCAACGCAAAGGGTGGGTACTTTGATGAATCTCAAATATAAAATATATTTTTGATTTGTTTAACACTTTTTTGCTTACTACATGATTCATCCTGACTGGTTGCATCACTGCCTGGTATGGCAACTGCTCAGCCTGTGACCGCAAGGCACTACAGAGGGTCGTGCGTATGGCCCAGTACATCACTGGTGCCAAGCTTCCTGCCATCCAGGACCTCTATACCAGGCGTTGTCAGAGGAAGGCCCTAAAAATTGTCAAAAACTCCAGCCACCCTAGTCTTAGGTTCAAAAGGCTTCTTATTAACAGCTTCTACCCCCAAGCCATAACACTCCTGAACAGCTAATTAAAGGGCAACCCAGACCCCTCTTTTACGCTGCTGCTACTCTCTATTTATAATCTATGCATAGTCACTTGTACATATTACCTCAATTAACCGGTGCCCCCGCACATTGACTCTGTACCGGTACCCCCTGTATATAGCCTTGCTTGTTATTTTACTGCTGCTGTTAAATTATTTGTTACTTTTATTTTCTATTTTCTATTTTTTACTT
Source organism: Salmo trutta (assembly GCF_901001165.1). Taxonomy (NCBI): domain Eukaryota; kingdom Metazoa; phylum Chordata; class Actinopteri; order Salmoniformes; family Salmonidae; genus Salmo; species Salmo trutta. The sequence goes on along the minus strand of NC_042993.1, from coordinate 2,705,651 downwards.
AACACTTATTTTCATTTGTTTTCTTAACTTCTTAAAGCACTGTTGGTTAAGGGCTTGTAAAGTAAGCATTTCACTCTAAGGCCTGTTGTATTCGGCACATGTGACAAATCAAATTAGATTTTATTCCATATGTGTTATTTCATAGTTTTGATGTATGCACTATTATTCTACAATGTAGAAAATAGTAAAAATAAAGAAAAACCCTTGAATGAGTAGCTGTGTCTAAACATTTGACTGGTACTGTAAATACACTGCCGAAAAGCACATTTTTTGTCCATTAAAATAACATAAAATGTATCAGAAATACAGTGTAGACATTGTTAATGTTGTAAATTACTATTGCAGCTGGAAATGGCAGATTTTTTTATGGAATATCTACATAGGCGTACAGAGGCCCATTATCAGCAACCATCACTCCTGTATTCCAATGGCCCGTTGTGTTAGCTAATCCAAGTTTATCGCTTTAAAAGGCTAATTGATCATTAGAAAACCCTTTAGCAATTATGTTATTACAGCTGAAAACGGTTGTCCTGATTAAAGATGCAATAAATTAAACTGCCTGCTACTCGGGCCCAGAAGGTAGGATATGCATATTAGAAGTAGATTTGGATGGAAAACACTCTGAAGTTTCTAAAACTGTTTGAATGATGTCTGTGAGTATAACAGAACTCATATGGCAGGCAAAAATCTGAGAAACAAATCCAACCAGGAAGTGGTTTGTAGTTTTTCAACTGATTGCCTTTCCAAACTATAGTGTCTGTGGGGTCATTTTGCACTTCCTAAGGCTTCCACTAGATGTCAACAGTCTATAGAACCTTGTTTCATGCTTCTACTGTTACTGGGAAGAGAATAAGAGCTGTCTCAAGCCTGAGACCAACGAGTTGTTTACTGTGCAGGCACGCAGGCGCACCGCTCCTTCTTTTTCCTCTGTAATGAATATGCTATTGTCCGGTTGGAATATTATCAAAGATTTATGTTAAAAAGACCCTAAGGATTGATTGTAAACATCATTTGACATGTTTCTACGAACGGAAATGGAACTATTTGACTTTTCATCTCGGGTTTTGCGCTCACGCATTATGCCTTTGGATTAGTGATCTGAACGCGTGAACAAAATGGAGGTATTTGGACATAAATATGGAGTTTATCGAACAAAACGAACATTTCTTGTGGAAGTGGGAGTCCTGGGAGTGCATTCCGACGAAGATCAGCAAAGGTACGTGAAGATTTATAATACTATTTCTGAGTTTAGTTGACTCCAGAACTTGGTGGGTAACTGTATATCTTGCTTTGATGGCTGAGCTCTGCACTCAGAATATGGAACAATGTGCTTTTGCCGTAAAGCTATTTTGAAATCTGACACAGCGGTTGCATTAAGGAGAAGTGTATCTATAATTCTTTCAATAACTGTTGTAAATTTTATCAACGTTTATGATGAGTATTTTTGTAAAAAATGTTTTGGAGGCAATACATTTTCTGAACATCACGCGCCAATGTAAAATGGGGTTTATGGATATAAATAATAACTTTATCGAACAAAACATACATGTATTGTGTAACATTGAGTCCTGGGAGTGTCATCTGATGAAGATCATCAAAGGTTAGTAAATCATTTTAGCTGTATTTCTGGTTTTTGTGACGCCTCTCCTTGCTTGGAAAATGGCTGTGTGGTTTTTCTTGTTTAGGCGCTGTCCTTGTTTAGGCGCTGACCCCAAACTTTTGAATGGTAGTGTATATATATATATGGGTCTGGTATGAACCATCTTCACTGGCCAGTAAAACAAAGTCAGATGCTGATCTGATGATGATGTCACTCTCATCTGCAGGCACTGGCACACAAGTGAGATCGATATCAGCATTCACACACACAGTAACCCACCTGGTCTGAGGACGCGGTCCAGGCGGTCGGTGGTCTTGGGCGGGGGTCTGCGTGCCCCGCGCGGGGAGCGTGTGTTGGGGGAGGCGGCCGGGGAGTTGGGCTCTGGGGGGAGGTCTGGGGGAGGGTATCCTCTCTGGATTAACACCTCAGCAGCACACAGCAGACACACACTGTGCTGGCACGGCAGGATGATGGGCTGCTTCACCATCTCAGTACACACTGGGCAATGCAGCTCCCGCTCCATACTCTTCATGTTAGACTGGAGGACGAGAGAAGGAGGGAGGGGGGGATAAGGGGTTGGAGATAGAAGAGAGATGGGGAGAGGAGTTAGAGGAGCAGGGAGGGGGGAAGCAAATAAAGGGTGAGTGAGCAGGGGAGAGGGTGTTAGGGGAAAGAGGTGGAAGTGAAACAGGAGTGAGAATGAGGCAGAGGAATAACTTAAGTGCTCTAAATAGAGGAGAGAGAGAGAGAACGAGATGAGAGAGAGAGAGAGAGAACGAGATGAGAGAGAGAGAGAGAGAGAACGAGATGAGAGGGAGAGATAGAGAGAGAACGAGATGAGAGAAATAGAGAGAGAGAGAGAGAGAGATAGAGAGAGAGAGAGAACGAGATGAGAGAGAGGGAGAGAGAGATAGAGAGAGAGAGAACGAGATGAGAGAGAGAGAGAGAGAGAGAGAGAACGAGATGAGAGAGAGAGAGAATGAGATGAGAGAGAGAGAGAACGAGATGAGAGAGAGAGAGAGAGAGAGAGAGAGAGAGAGAAACAGCATATTTCATTATTGAACCATTCCTGGTTTAGAATTTATGTTGGACACATGAAAGGAGAAAGCAGGTGTGTGTGTGTGTATAAATACCCAGGCCAGGGCTGACTAAGGCGCCACAGCCAGTCTCCTTAAATATGAGTCTAATCACTTCATTCCAGCTCTGTCTGGTCAACAGCATGATGTAAACCCAGTATAGAGGAGTAATAGATCCCTCTATCTATAGCTTTGTTGTAGGACTATTTGCTTGATTCTAACCTTCCTCAGTTCAGTTAACACAAGCCACCATGATGGTGAGAAGATATTCATTTTATGGGAACAATGAATTACATTAAATTAGATTTCAAAGCACAAAATAAGCTATATTACCGGGCAAGGTCTAGTCGACTTCACCTTCCCTAGGCCGGATGTAGAAATATCAACGGGATTCATGATAGGCCAAGGCTACTGGCTACCGGGAAAATTGCATTCACATCGATTAGGCTTCAATAAGAATGACTACACCTCTCTCTCTCCGCTATCAATGTTTTTTTCTATCCCTGGCTCGGCCAGAATAGCCGGTGTCAGCGGGTCCTTTCCTTTCTGCGCTCTGGGGGGTTTCTGCACCTATGTGGCGCGAGAGCCAAGACCGCCGCAGAGTGCTGGTGCTCCCTGAATCCCGTTTCTATGGCGACAAACATCATCCGTTCCCTGCTCACCGTGTTGCGAGATAGCAAATCATATCATCGGACCACTTGTTTTTGTCTGTGCATGCTGGGGTACGCATTCGACCGATAGGCTTCAAAATATATATATATTGGCTATCTATTTAATCCTCCTTTCACCTTTTACCTCCTAGCTAGGTGTGTCAATAACCAGCCAATATTGACCAGCCGCTGGCGGCAAGCCAAAGTGTTGGAGCCAAATACCACCCATTTCTAATTTATAGCTCAGACTTATTAATGAATGTCTGGTTCAATGTTAGTCAATCTAATAACAAAAGCATTGCATTTCACATTGAAGAAAAATATAGCCTAAGAATAATGTATGAAGGATGATGAAATGTTGATGCCAGAATGGATGTGAAGGCCTCTATATCTTATGTAGGCTAGCCTACGTGGCGTGCTGAAAACACAGCTTAACTAAAAACATTATGCAATATTAATAACATTATATATATATAGCTTAGCTGAGGCATTTCTCTCTGAACGGCCAGTTGAAATACAGGTAACCTTAACACATTTATGTTTGCTATAGCCTAGGTCTGGTGGCCTACAGAATAACAAAATAGTCTCCAGTCTCAACATCACATTTATGGTAAACAAATAGGTCTAATTAATCATCACCACACTTACGCTGATTTGAACGAGTGCGTCCATCATAGACGTAAACGCCTGTAGTTCTGCTTCAGCCATCCTTTAGGATCAAAACGCGGTCTGTCAAATTCACAATCGTAGCCCAGGCCTAGTAATATATTCAAATATGTTGTCCTATGGTGAATAAAGAAAAATGTTAAAAGCTTGGTCAATAGGTATAGGCTGTCGCATATTAGTCTGACCGGATGTATATGGTCTGGAGTGCGCAGCGTTGACTTCTGTCCCATTCCACTGGGCTCGCGCTGATAAGGTGATGTTCAATAGTGGGGGATAGAGCGTGCGTGGTGATTTCTGCTGAGTGAAACAGGTTCAAATGCTCTCTCTCTCGCTCTATCTTAGTGTGTGTGCGTGTGCAGTGGCGGTTCTAGCTTGTATGCCTCCCTGGGCGAATCCCCCCCCCCCCACAAAAAAGCACCATTCTGTACTAACTGTAATTTGTATTCTGACATTTGGAACGACACAAATAAATAAACATAACATTTAAAACTATACAAATATAAAAATATATACAAAAATAAGTTACAAAGACAAATAGAAACAAATTTGGGTTGATTTGTCACTCGAGCATCAATACATTACCCATCCCCCAACACTGTCAACCAAGAGTCAAGACTAAACCAATTCACCTTGGTGGTGTGCAGACTGGTTTTATATTATTCGCAATTTCGCACACACCAGAAAAAATGCAACAATATGTCTGTGAAACTATATATTCACAGTATTATAAATGGTGGTTTATTTGGTAGCATTTCGTAGTGTGACTGATTTTACTAATTGCATTAGTACTGTACAAAGTTAGAGGTGCGCTATTTCATAGATCCCCCCGCTCCCCCTACCTCTGTCTTACAGTGGGGAGACCTGAGGTCATCCTACCCCTGCTCCCCCTACCTCTGTCTTCCAGTGGGGAGACCTGAGGTCATCCTACCCCCGCTCCCCCTACCTCTGTCTTACAGTGGGGAGACCTGAGGTCATCCTACCCCCGCCCCCCCTATCTCTGTCTTACAGTGGGGAGACCTGAGGTCATCCTACCCCCGCTCCCCCTACCTCTGTCTTACAGTGGGGAGACCTGAGGTCATCCTACCCCCGCTCCCCCTACCTCCGGCTTCCAGTGGGGAGACCTGAGGTCATCCTAACCCCGCTCCCCCTACCTCTGTCTTACAGTGGGGAGACCTGAGGTCATCCTACCCCCGCCCCCCCTATCTCTGTCTTACAGTGGGGAGACCTGAGGTCATCCTACCCCCGCTCCCCCTACCTCTGTCTTACAGTGGGGAGACCTGAGGTCATCCTACCCCCGCTCCCCCTACCTCCGGCTTCCAGTGGGGAGACCTGAGGTCATCCTAACCCCGCTCCCCCTACCTCTGTCTTACAGTGGGGAGACCTGAGGTCATCCTACCCCCGCTCCCCCTACCTCTGTCTTCCAGTGGGGAGACCTGAGGTCATCCTACCCCCGCTCCCCCTACCTCTGTCTTACAGTGGGGAGACCTGAGGTCATCCTACCCCCGCCCCCCCCTATCTCTGTCTTACAGTGGGGAGACCTGAGGTCATCCTACCCCCGCTCCCCCTACCTCTGTCTTACAGTGGGGAGACCTGAGGTCATCCTACCCCCGCCCCCCCTATCTCTGTCTTACAGTGGGGAGACCTGAGGTCATCCTACCCCCGCTCCCCCTACCTCTGTCTTACAGTGGGGAGACCTGAGGTCATCCTACCCCCGCTCCCCCTACCTCCGGCTTCCAGTGGGGAGACCTGAGGTCATCCTAACCCCGCTCCCCCTACCTCTGTCTTACAGTGGGGAGACCTGAGGTCATCCTACCCCCGCCCCCCCCTATCTCTGTCTTACAGTGGGGAGACCTGAGGTCATCCTACCCCCGCTCCCCCTACCTCTGTCTTACAGTGGGGAGACCTGAGGTCATCCTACCCCCGCCCCCCCTACCTCCGGCTTCCAGTGGGGAGACCTGAGGTCATCCTAACCCCGCTCCCCCTACCTCTGTCTTACAGTGGGGAGACCTGAGGTCATCCTACCCCCGCTCCCCCTACCTCTGTCTTCCAGTGGGGAGACCTGAGGTCATCCTACCCCCGCTCCCCCTACCTCTGTCTTACAGTGGGGAGACCTGAGGTCATCCTACCCCCGCCCCCCCCTATCTCTGTCTTACAGTGGGGAGACCTGAGGTCATCCTACCCCCGCTCCCCCTACCTCTGTCTTACAGTGGGGAGACCTGAGGTCATCCTACCCCCGCTCCCCCTACCTCCGGCTTCCAGTGGGGAGACCTGAGGTCATCCTACCCCCGCTCCCCCTACCTCCGGCTTCCAGTGGGGAGACCTGAGGTCATCCTACCCCCGCTCCCCCTACCTCTGTCTTACAGTGGGGAGACCTGAGGTCATCCTACCCCCGCCCCCCCCTATCTCTGTCTTACAGTGGGGAGACCTGAGGTCATCCTACCCCCGCTCCCCCTACCTCCGGCTTCCAGTGGGGAGACCTGAGGTCATCCTACCCCCGTTCCCCCTACCTCCGGCTTCCAGTGGGGAGACCTGAGGTCATCCTACCCCCGCTCCCCCTACCTCCGGCTTCCAGTGGGGAGACCTGAGGTCATCCTACCCCCGCTCCCCCTACCTCTGTCTTACAGTGGGGAGACCTGAGGTCATCCTACCCCCGCTCCCCCTACCTCCGGCTTCCAGTGGGGAGACCTGAGGTCATCCTAACCCCGCTCCCCCTACCTCTGTCTTACAGTGGGGAGACCTGAGGTCATCCTACCCCCGCTCCCCCTACCTCCGGCTTCCAGTGGGGAGACCTGAGGTCATCCTACCCCCGCTCCCCTTACCTCTGTCTTACAGTGGGGAGACCTGAGGTCATCCTACCCCCGCTCCCCCTACCTCCGTCTTACAGTGGGGAGACCTGAGGTCATCCTACCCCCGCTCCCCCTACCTCTGTCTTACAGTGGGGAGACCTGAGGTCATCCTACCCCCGCTCCCCCTACCTCCGGCTTCCAGTGGGGAGACCTGAGGTCATCCTACCCCCGCCCCCCCCTACCTCCGGCTTCCAGTGGGGAGACCTGAGGTCATCCTACCCCCGCCCCCCGCCCCATCTCATACTTCTGAGTGGGAGACCTTCGCTACACCCGCAATAACCTCTGCTAAATATGTGTATGTGACCAATACAATTTGATTTTATTCTTGCCACTAGATGGCGACGTGAGATTACAAAACGCTACTAAAATGACGGGTTCATGAAGAAGCGTTCCTCATCCTCAACTCGTCTGTTTCCGTCCTAAATCGTTAACGAAACTCTACGTTCTTGAACGCACCCCAGATTTAAGTTGTTGTAGCAACGAGCTAAACCATGCCTGCAGCTGAAGCGTCTGTTGTTTCTAGTCCTAGACACAGTTGTTTCAATTAATGGTCAATAAATCATCAAATGTTGCTAGTTTTTGGCTTCAAATATTGACTAACGAGTTGAACAACGTCGTATGTCCTGTATTGGGTACATTAGCTAGCACTATCAAGGTGAGTGTGCGGATAAATTAGCTTATACATTTGCTAATAGTAACATTACTTAGTCTACACATTGTATATAAAGTGCTGTTAACATTCATTTGAGTAGTCTTAACGTTAACGTTAGTAGTCTAGCTAACATTTACAGCCAATATTGTATTGCATTGTAGCAGGCTCAAGTCAACACGCGGATTTTGTTGTTTCTATTGGCAATATTAACATTAACGTTACTTGTCAACGTTTGCCTATTCCGCCTCTTTATTCTAGGTACCATAGTAGCCATACAGGCACATCTTTGCTGGAGCAATGTCTGCAGTCAGCAGCCTGGTCCCGGCTCGATTCCTGACTCTCACTGCTCACCTCGTCATCGTCATCACCATTTTCTGGTCACGGGTATGTTCACGAGTTCTGAGTACTGGCAAGGTTCTGGACAAACCATATCCTCTGTGTGTGACATGTCTGTATCTGGCATCTAGAAGACACCAGTTGTTGTTCACGACATCATCAACATGCTCTTCTATAATATATTGTGTTTGAACTGTGCTCAGAATCTAGTGACACTGTGTAGATCTATCTCTGAAATAATCATGCTCATTGTCCCACAGGAGAACAATGTTGAAGCTTGCCTGCCATTGGATTTCACACAGGACCAATACGACAAGGAGGACACCAAGTAAGCATCTTTCACCCAGGACAAGACTCCTAACCCTGCACACACACAGTCTATCCAAAAAGAATTGCTATAGGTTTTGATAAATCACTTGTCTTACACACTCTCTCTCTCTCTATCTTTCTCTCCTCTCTATCTTTCTCTGTCTCTCTCTTCTAGGTTGGTGGTAGCGTTGTCAGTCACCATGGGTCTGTTTGCTATAGAGCTGGCTGGCTTCTTCTCTGGTGTGTCTATGTTCAACTGCACCCAGGGCCTCCTCTGTATCCTTTACATGTTCTCAAAACTCTTCCACAAAGCCCTGTACATTACCAAAGTACATATAATGCATAGTACAGCAGTGGTCACCAGTCCTAGTCCTGGAGAACTACAGTTTGCTTTCGTTCTTGCCCAGTACAAATTTTGCGTGGCCAGTCACATCAACAAGTAGGCTACTCAAGGTCTTGATGTTTTGTTGAGTAGCTGAGTGTTGGTGCTGGGCAAGAATGAAGGCCTGCACACAGTGTGACTCTCCAGGAATAGTGAAGAACATGGGAGGGAATCGATAGATGTAAGCAATATGCAGGAAGTTATACCCTTCTTTCAGATCAGCAAGGGGACATTAATATGGACACGGATATAAGGTTGAGGAAGTAATCTTTTTATTGGTTTGGTTAAGATTCCCTGACTCAGGACTCCCTCCCCATACACCATCCATTCATCCATCTCTCCATCCACACACTAGCGACTGCAGCCCATGCCAGTGCCTCTGTGGCTCTGCTGTTCTTTCTGTTTGAACAATGGGCATGTGAAATATACTGGTGGATCCTTGCTTTCTGCAGGTCAGTGTGTGTGTGTGTGTGTGTGTGTGTGTGATTCTCAGAGGTTTTGTTTCCCTGACTGACGTCTCCTCCAGAGTTGGCTGTCCACTGCAGTGCATCCATCTCCCTGTCTTTCTTTGTCTTCCAGAGATGGGAGTGTTGGACATACTGGGTTATTTTTGCCTTCTGCAGGTTTGTGTGTGTGACAGACAGACAGACATCATGTGTGTGTCCTGGAGTTATTTGGGTCATTTTTGCCTCGTGCAGGTTGATGCTTTGCATATAATGCTGCCATCTTCTCTATCTCCTGTAGTGTTCTCCCTGCGTTTGTTGAGATCCTACTCTTCATCGCAGTGTTTGGACTGAAGAAGAAGCCACTATAACCGAGAGCAGTGTTTCACATCGATGTTCGGTCTGGAATGTAGTGTCCATCCTTGCCAGCACTTGTACACACCTGTCCAAGTGTGTGACACATTGTGACTGTTCAACAGTGTCAAGGAGATATAGCCGATGTTAGTGATGTTGGATGGTAATCGTAGTGACAAAGACAGAGGAGCTGGTTAAGATGTGGGTGGTCTAAGCTGCAGCATCCGATACGGTGACAGCATAGGGTCGAATCTGGCCTTCTGACTTTTGACACACACCTTTCTCTATCTATCCATCAATAGTCAGATTATTTTATTTATTTCTTTTAAGCTGTGGTCTGTGTTTCAGGATTCAACGGTTGTGTGGACTGTGGACGTTGTAGATGGAAACAGAGCTACTTTATGTACCAAGGCAGAGAGGACGATTTCTAAAAACTCCAGCGTAGTGATCCTAATTGCTACGCTGAATGTATAGACACAAGTAACCATCTTTCTCTTCACCATGCTAAATGGTCCTGTGTACCATAGGGTTTTAGTACCACCTTTTTAAAACGTTTACCTAAAAAACATGTTTTATCAAGCTGTAGCTATCCCAGTTTGTTTTGCATTTCATTGTAGAGTCACTTGTAATCCATTCCTTCCTTTTAAGATGCTTTTTAAATTAATTTAAAATGTGGTGATATCTGATGGTAACTACACCCCTATATGTCAGTGTTATTCTTTTTTTTATGATTAAAGTATTTTACCTGTGTAATCTAGTATTTATTTCATAAACCCCCCCATTGAAAAATGTGTGCAGTGGGTGTGTCAGTCTTGACGCACTTTTTGCGTTGCTAGAATCTGATTGGCACTTCACATGCGACTCCTACGTGTGCCACCTCTCACCGGTTCCGGGTCGCAGAAACGGAGCTTGTTCCTGGAGCTACCTGTGTTTTGAAAGGATCTCGAAACGCATGATCTTTTGTGTCAAAAACGTAATTATTGATTAAATATCAAAACATGGGTAAGTTCTGCAAGGCTACTGTTTAATTTTGGTCAATGTTTGTGCGTTGAAAATAAGTATTGAGGGATAGAAAACGTAAAGGTTTACGTAGCTAACGATAGCTAGCTGTGTAACGGTAGGCTTGCCATTCATTGCTAACTTTGTTAGTTACGTAGTTATTTTGTGCAGAATACACTTGCCAACAATATATATTTCTTCAGTTTAACGGTAGGTAGGCTGTGTTGTCAAAATGTATGCCAAAGTTTTCTTGTAGCTTCCTAGCTAGGTATTTTCAGTATTCGAGAGAGGGTGTTTCCACACGGAATCTTTCAAGAGTGTACACTGACGTGGCGTAAAGATTGTTATTAAGATGCAGTGAAATGTTTCGTATAGGCTAGTTGTCTTATGTTTCTGTCACTCAAAGATGAAATATAAACCCAATTGTTGATATTATTATTCTGTTAGAATCTGTAATCTTCAGTCCAGCTGCAGCCCCATAGATGATTGTTCATCTACTACTGTCACAAACTGTAATCTGCCTCTCCCCTCCCTCCAGCGGTGAACACAGGCACGTCCCTGGTTCTGTCCAGTCTGTTCTCTGTGTTGGTGTTTGCTGGGATGCAGATGTTCAGCAGACAGCTGGGCTCTACAGAGTTGCTCACCATCCTGGGAGGCTTCCTGGGCTCTGTCCTCTTCATCTGCTCCCTCACTGTATCCTCCTTACACCACAACATAGCAGCACTGCATACAATGCAGTCTAGGTAGACCTCAGATAGGCTTAGGGTTGTACACTTGTCAGAGTAAGCTGTTTGTAAAGCCAGACAGCTAAAGTCTTTGTTTATGTTCTGTGTTCCCAAGTGATGGAAGCAGACAGTTGGTTGGTTGGTTCTATAGTCCACATGCAGCACTGTGAGTCATGGTGGCAGGATTTTTAAAATTTTTATTTCACCTTTATTTAACCAGGTAGGCTAGTTGAGAACAAGTTCTCATTTACAACTGCGACCTGGCCAAGACTTAAGCAAAGCAGTTCGACACATACAACAACACAGAGTTACTCATGGAATAAACAAACATACAGTCAATAATACAGTAGAAAAAAAGTATATATACAGTGTGTGCAAATGAGGTAGGATAAGGGAGGTAAGGAAATAAATAGGCCATGGTGGCGAAGTAATTACAATTTAGCAATTAAACACTGGAGTGATGAATGTGCAAGTAGAGATACTGGGGTGCAAAGGAGCAAGACAAATAAATACACTATGGGGATGGATAAATAAATACAGTATGGGGATAAATAAATACAGTATGGGGATAAATAAATACAGTAAGGGGATAAATAAATACAGTAAGTATCACTGAATGTCTAATAAAGCCACCACAACAGTGTGTTTCCCTTAACCCTTTCTACAACCAGGCCTTCAATAACCTGGAAAACCTAATCTTCGGCAAGGGATTCCAGGTCAAGATCTTCCCAGAGAGTAAGTCTGTCTTCACAACTACAGAGTAATGCACAGAATCTATTTCCTGTGTTTCACACACATTCACTGAGCCTCTTGTCATGTGTATGGGTGCATCTGAATAGTATAGCGGCTCCGCACGCACTCGGTCCTGTTTTAACGTGTGTTCATTTCTCTCCTCTCCACCAGTCCTGGTGTGCCTGTGCCTCTCTCTGTTTGCCTCTGGGCTGGTGCACCGTGTGTGTGTCACCACATGGTAAGTATGAACTCAGACTACTGACAAACCCAGGCGCACCAAACACAGAAACTCTCTTGACATCTGAACTCAGTGATGAAATGAAGGACTTATGGAATAGCAGAGAGCCTATCCAACTGACAATCTCCTGGGAAAAAAAATAGAAACTATTGGAACCAAGATTTAAAAATAACTGATATTGGCACAAGATGGAAGTAATGTTGGAACATAACTAACAACATTACAGTTAACAAAAATGTATGCTTAATCCAGTATAAATGCATGTATTGAATTTATTATACAAGAGACAAAATTCACAAATTCTACAGGACAACAGCAGAGATGTCAAGTGTAAAACTGCTAATGACTCAATAATTCATGACCTTTTGGAAATGTTATAAAATCCAAAAGTTATGGGTGGAGTTGGAAAGATGGCTCAGAAGTATTACAATGTAAATGAGCTTTTAATTAGTCTGTCTGCATATTTAAAGACATGGCATATGAGGGTGCAGTGAGATACCCAGTGGGTAGGACAACACTTTTCTCACCAATCATCTTAAAAACATACTTCAACTGGAAATCAACCAATCATTCATTGTTCACGCAATGGAAAGGTCAAATGCTTTACGATCTAAAAATTGAAAGTGCGCAGGTGACGGAGAGAAACAAATTTGTGCTGTTTGAGGCCATGTGATGTAGGGGTGAGGGCTGGTGGGTCTGGGCAGGAGTGATGTAGGGGTGAGGGCTGGTGGGTCTGGGCAGGAGTGATGTAGGGGTGAGGGTTGGTGGGTCTGGGCAGGAGTGATGTAGGGGTGAGGGCTGGTGGGTCTGGGCAGGAGTGATGTAGGGGTGAGGGCTGGTGGGTCTGGGCAGGAGTGATGTAGGGGTGAGGGCTGGTGGGTCTGGGCAGGAGTGATGTAGTTGATGTTTGTATGATGTTGTCATTTGTTTGTGTATGTTTTGTATTGTTGATCAAATAAAATCTTATAGGAAAAAAAGGAATAGTAATGATGATGATAACAGTCAATGAACTTGGGATGAAGTTTTTTTTCCCTTCTCAAACCATATTGTGCTGTGCTGACTGTTTCATTTTGTTCTCTCTCTCCAGTCTGATATTCTCTCTGTTTGCCCTCTACTACATCAACAAAGTGTCTGCTGCTCTGTACCAGGCAGCCGTTCCCACGGTAATGCCAGCCAAGGCTGCCAGCAAGGGCAAGAAAAAGAACTAAGTCACTAATTAGATCAAACTTTCATACCATCATCCAATCAGAATCCACTACAACGGCTAACCAGGCAAGGGAGAAATGGTGTAGGTTAGCCAATGACAGCGTACCCCAGTTTCCTTTTTGTAGGTCGTGCCAACCAGCATTCTTACACATTTTCCTTGACTTCTTAACTCTATGATCACTGATCTCCAAGGACTGGACCTCTCTCAGCAGTATAGATAGCCCGAGACCTACCCAGCCCATCCATACACTGTTCTCAGCAGTCATGAGGCCTGGGGTGGAGGAAAGGAAGCAGTTTGGGATCTAGCCAGAATCATGTCTCTACATTCCCTACATCATCCATTACATTACATTACATTTAAGTCATTTAGCAGACGCTCTTATCCAGAGCGACTTACAAATTGGTGCATTCACCTATAATATCCAGTAGAACAACCACTTTACAATAGTGCATCATCCCCATGTACTGTGCACTTGTTTCAAGCTGCTTGTTCACAGATCCATATTTTTGATTACCGTCCTTTTTGTTTTGGTATAAAACTTTGTTGTTAATGAATTTGTAATTAAAACCCATTGAAAATAGTGTCTGTCTCTAGATTTTTCTTGGTTTAAGCTACTTGAAACAGACAAGTCAAGGTAAGCACTGCCGCTTCAGTGCTGCTATGGGCAAAGTTCCCCTTATAGATGCTCCAGGTACACACACACATCTGACATCCCTTTTACAGAGCAACCATGTACTAAGATGCTTTAACTAAAAGTTGTAGCACACCAGTGTACACTGGATTTTTGATGAAAGGAATATTATTTGAAAGTACAAACAACTTAGTTTTTGGAAATGGGTCTGCAGAAGATCTGATGATCAAGGTGGAATGTAGGACAAAAAAATCATATTAGTCTAAATAATAGTTATATTATGAACTCTGACCGAACCGTTCTACTCCTAACAAGATTTACCCAAATATATATATATATATATATATATATATATATATATTATAGTACCAGTCAAAAGTTTGGACACACCTACTAATTCTTGGGTTTTTCTTTATTTTTTACTATTTTCTACATTGTAGAATAATAGTGATGACATCAAAACTATGAAATAACATATGGAATCATGTAGTAACCAAAAAAGTGTTAAACAAATCAGAATATATTTTAGATTATTCAAAGTAGCCACCCTTTGCCTTTGACAGCTTTGCACACTCTTTTTGGTTACTACATGACTCCATATGTGTTATTTCATAGTTTGTAGAATATTCAACAATGTAGAAAATTGTCAAAATAAAGGAAAACCCTTGAATGAGTAGATGTCCAAACTTTAGACTGGTACTGTACATCCCGGAAGACAAAACCAAGTCAACTCTCAAATGTGAACTTATACTAGAAAACTAGCAGACCCATCCCTCCTACCACAGACACATGGAGAGATCCAGCAGACCCATCCCTCCTACCACAGACACATGGAGAGAACCAGCAGACCCATCCCTCCTACCACAGACACATGGAGAGATCCATAGAAAACTAGCAGACCCTCCCGTCCTACCACAGACACATGGAGAGATCCATAGAAAACTAGCAGAGCCTCCTGTCCTACCACAGACACATGGAGAGATCCATAGAAAACTAGCAGACCCACCCCTCCTACCACAGACACATGGAGAGATCAATAGAAAACTAGCAGAGCCTCCTGTCCTACCACAAACACATGGAGAGATCCATAGAAAACTAGCAGACCCACCCCTCCTACCACAGACACATGGGGAGAACCAGCAGACCCACCCCTCCTACCACAGACACAAAGAGAGAACCAGCAGACCCACACCTCCTACCACAGACACAAGGAGAGATCCATAGAAAACTAGCAGACCGACCTCTCCTACCACAGGCACATGGAGAGATCCATAGAAAACTAACAGACCCACCCCTCCTACCACAGACACATGGAGAGATCCATAGAAAACTAGCAGACCGACCTCTCCTACCACAGATACATGGAGAGATCCATAGAAAACTAGCAGACCCACCCCTCCTACCACAGACACATGGAGAGATCCATAGAAAACTAGCAGATCCACCCCTCCTACCACAGACACATGGAGAGAACCAGCAGACCCATCCCTCCTACCACAGACACATGGAGAGATCCATAGAAAACTAGCAGACCCTCCCGTCCTACCACAGACACATGGAGAGATCCATAGAAAACTAGCAGAGCCTCCTGTCCTACCACAGACACATGGAGAGATCCATAGAAAACTAGCAGACCCACCCCTCCTACCACAGACACATGGGGAGAACCAGCAGACCCACCCCTCCTACCACAGACACATGGAAAGATCCATAGAAAACTAGCAGACCCACCCCTCCTACCACAGACACATGGAGAGAACCATAGAAAACTAGCAGACCCATCCCTCCTACCACAGGCACATGGAGAGATCCATAGAAAACTAGCAGACCCACCCCTCCTACCACAGATACATGGAGAGATCCATATAAACTAGCAGACCCACCCCTCCTACCACAGATACATGGAGAGATCAATAGAAAACTAGCAGAGCCTCCTGTCCTACCACAAACACATGGAGAGATCCAAAGAAAACTAGCAGACCCACCCCTCCTACCACAGACACATGGGGAGAACCAGCAGACCCACCCCTCCTACCACAGACACAAAGAGAGAACCAGCAGACCCACACCTCCTACCACAGACACAAGGAGAGATCCATAGAAAACTAGCAGACCGACCTCTCCTACCACAGGCACATGGAGAGATCCATAGAAAACTAGCAGACCCACCCCTCCTACCACAGACACATGGAGAGATCCTTAGAAAACTAGCAGACCGACCTCTCCTACCACAGATACATGGAGAGATCCATAGAAAACTAGCAGACCCTCCCGTCCTACCACAGGCACATGGAGAGATCCATAGAAAACTAGCAGACCCACCCCTCCTACCACAGACACATGGAGAGATCCATAGAAAACTAGCAGACCCACCCCTCCTACCACAGGCACATGGAGAGATCCATAGAAAACTAGCAGACCCACCCCTCCTACCACAGACACATGGAGAGAACCATAGAAAACTAGCAGACCCATCCCTCCTACCACAGGCACATGGAGAGATCCATAGAAAACTAGCAGACCCACCCCTCCTACCACAGATACATGGAGAGATCCATAGAAAACTAGCAGACCCACCCCTCCTACCACAGATACATGGAGAGATCCATAGAAAACTAGCAGACCCACCCCTCCTACCACAGATACATGGAGAGATCCATATAAAACTAGCAGACCCACCCCTCCTACCACAGATACATGGAGAGATCCATAGAAAACTAGCAGACCCACCCTTCCTACCACAGACACATGGAGAGATCCATAGAAAACTAGCAGACCCACCCCTCCTACCACAGACACATGGAGAGATCCATAGAAAACTAGCAGACCCACCCCTCCTACCACAGACACATGGAGAGATCCATAGAAAACTAGCAGACCCACCCCTCCTACCACAGACACATGGAGAGATCCATAGAAAACTAGCAGACCCAACCCTCCTACCACATACACATGGAGAGATCCATAGAAAACTAGCAGACCCACCCCTCCTACCACAGACACATGGAGAGATCCATAGAAAACCAGCAGACCCACCCCTCCTACCACAGGCACATGGAGAGATCCATAGAAAACTAGCAGACCCACCACTCCTACCACAGACACATGGAGAGAACCAGCAGACCCACCCCTCCTACCACAGATACATGGAGAGATCCATAGAAAACTAGCAGACCCACCCCTCCTACCACAGACACATGGAGAGATCCATAGAAAACTAGCAGACCCACCCCTCCTACCACAGACACATGGAGAGAACCATAGAAAACTAGCAGAGCCTCCTGTCCTACCACAGACACATGGAGAGATCCATAGAAAACTAGCAGACCCACCCCTCCTACCACAGACACATGGGGAGAACCAGCAGACCCACCCCTCCTACCACAGACACATGGAGAGATCCATAGAAAACTAGCAGACCCACCCCTCCTACCACAGACACATGGAGAGAACCATAGAAAACTAGCAGACCCATCCCTCCTACCACAGGCACATGGAGAGATCCATAGAAAACTAGCAGACCCACCCCTCCTACCACAGACACATGGAGAGATCCATAGAAAACTAGCAGACCCACCCCTCCTACCACAGACACATGGAGAGATCCATAGAAAACTAGCAGACCCACCCCTCCTACCACAGACACATGGAGAGAACCATAGAAAACTAGCAGACCCATCCCTCCTACCACAGGCACATGGAGAGATCCATAGAAAACTAGCAGACCCACCCCTCCTACCACAGATACATGGAGAGATCCATATAAACTAGCAGACCCACCCCTCCTACCACAGATACATGGAGAGATCAATAGAAAACTAGCAGAGCCTCCTGTCCTACCACAGATACATGGAGAGATCAATAGAAAACTAGCAGAGCCTCCTGTCCTACCACAAACACATGGAGAGATCCATAGAAAACTAGCAGACCCACCCCTCCTACCACAGACACATGGGGAGAACCAGCAGACCCACCCCTCCTACCACAGACACAAAGAGAGAACCAGCAGACCCACACCTCCTACCACAGACACAAGGAGAGATCCATAGAAAACTAGCAGACCGACCTCTCCTACCACAGGCACATGGAGAGATCCATAGAAAACTAGCAGACCCACCCCTCCTACCACAGACACATGGAGAGATCCTTAGAAAACTAGCAGACCGACCTCTCCTACCACAGATACATGGAGAGATCCATAGAAAACTAGCAGACCCTCCCGTCCTACCACAGGCACATGGAGAGATCCATAGAAAACTAGCAGACCCACCCCTCCTACCACAGACACATGGAGAGATCCATAGAAAACTAGCAGACCCACCCCTCCTACCACAGGCACATGGAGAGATCCATAGAAAACTAGCAGACCCACCCCTCCTACCACAGACACATGGAGAGAACCATAGAAAACTAGCAGACCCATCCCTCCTACCACAGGCACATGGAGAGATCAATAGAAAACTAGCAGACCCACACCTCCTACCACAGACACATGGAGAGATCCATAGAAAACTAGCAGACCCACCCCTCCTACCACAGATACATGGAGAGATCCATAGAAAACTAGCAGACCCACCCCTCCTACCACAGACACATGGAGAGATCCATAGAAAACTAGCAGACCCACCCCTCCTACCACAGATACATGGAGAGATCCATAGAAAACTAGCAGACCCACCCCTCCTACCACAGACACATGGAGAGATCCATAGAAAACTAGCAGACCCACCCCTCCTACCACAGACACATGGAGAGATCCATAGAAAACTAGCAGACCCACCCCTCCTACCACAGATACATGGAGAGATCCATAGAAAACTAGCAGACCCACCCCTCCTACCACAGACACATGGGGAGAACCAGCAGACCCACCCCTCCTACCACAGACACAAAGAGAGAACCAGCAGACCCACACCTCCTACCACAGACACAAGGAGAGATCCATAGAAAACTAGCAGACCGACCTCTCCTACCACAGGCACATGGAGAGATCCATAGAAAACTAGCAGACCCACCCCTCCTACCACAGACACATGGAGAGATCCTTAGAAAACTAGCAGACCGACCTCTCCTACCACAGATACATGGAGAGATCCATAGAAAACTAGCAGACCCTCCCGTCCTACCACAGGCACATGGAGAGATCCATAGAAAACTAGCAGACCCACCCCTCCTACCACAGACACATGGAGAGATCCATAGAAAACTAGCAGACCCACCCCTCCTACCACAGGCACATGGAGAGATCCATAGAAAACTAGCAGACCCACCCCTCCTACCACAGACACATGGAGAGAACCATAGAAAACTAGCAGACCCATCCCTCCTACCACAGGCACATGGAGAGATCCATAGAAAACTAGCAGACCCACCCCTCCTACCACAGATACATGGAGAGATCCATAGAAAACTAGCAGACCCACCCCTCCTACCACAGATACATGGAGAGATCCATAGAAAACTAGCAGACCCACCCCTCCTACCACAGATACATGGAGAGATCCATATAAAACTAGCAGACCCACCCCTCCTACCACAGATACATGGAGAGATCCATAGAAAACTAGCAGACCCACCCTTCCTACCACAGACACATGGAGAGATCCATAGAAAACTAGCAGACCCACCCCTCCTACCACAGACACATGGAGAGATCCATAGAAAACTAGCAGACCCACCCCTCCTACCACAGACACATGGAGAGATCCATAGAAAACTAGCAGACCCACCCCTCCTACCACAGACACATGGAGAGATCCATAGAAAACTAGCAGACCCAACCCTCCTACCACATACACATGGAGAGATCCATAGAAAACTAGCAGACCCACCCCTCCTACCACAGACACATGGAGAGATCCATAGAAAACCAGCAGACCCACCCCTCCTACCACAGGCACATGGAGAGATCCATAGAAAACTAGCAGACCCACCACTCCTACCACAGACACATGGAGAGAACCAGCAGACCCACCCCTCCTACCACAGATACATGGAGAGATCCATAGAAAACTAGCAGACCCACCCCTCCTACCACAGACACATGGAGAGATCCATAGAAAACTAGCAGACCCACCCCTCCTACCACAGACACATGGAGAGAACCATAGAAAACTAGCAGAGCCTCCTGTCCTACCACAGACACATGGAGAGATCCATAGAAAACTAGCAGACCCACCCCTCCTACCACAGACACATGGGGAGAACCAGCAGACCCACCCCTCCTACCACAGACACATGGAGAGATCCATAGAAAACTAGCAGACCCACCCCTCCTACCACAGACACATGGAGAGAACCATAGAAAACTAGCAGACCCATCCCTCCTACCACAGGCACATGGAGAGATCCATAGAAAACTAGCAGACCCACCCCTCCTACCACAGACACATGGAGAGATCCATAGAAAACTAGCAGACCCACCCCTCCTACCACAGACACATGGAGAGATCCATAGAAAACTAGCAGACCCACCCCTCCTACCACAGACACATGGAGAGAACCATAGAAAACTAGCAGACCCATCCCTCCTACCACAGGCACATGGAGAGATCCATAGAAAACTAGCAGACCCACCCCTCCTACCACAGATACATGGAGAGATCCATATAAACTAGCAGACCCACCCCTCCTACCACAGATACATGGAGAGATCAATAGAAAACTAGCAGAGCCTCCTGTCCTACCACAGATACATGGAGAGATCAATAGAAAACTAGCAGAGCCTCCTGTCCTACCACAAACACATGGAGAGATCCATAGAAAACTAGCAGACCCACCCCTCCTACCACAGACACATGGGGAGAACCAGCAGACCCACCCCTCCTACCACAGACACAAAGAGAGAACCAGCAGACCCACACCTCCTACCACAGACACAAGGAGAGATCCATAGAAAACTAGCAGACCGACCTCTCCTACCACAGGCACATGGAGAGATCCATAGAAAACTAGCAGACCCACCCCTCCTACCACAGACACATGGAGAGATCCTTAGAAAACTAGCAGACCGACCTCTCCTACCACAGATACATGGAGAGATCCATAGAAAACTAGCAGACCCTCCCGTCCTACCACAGGCACATGGAGAGATCCATAGAAAACTAGCAGACCCACCCCTCCTACCACAGACACATGGAGAGATCCATAGAAAACTAGCAGACCCACCCCTCCTACCACAGGCACATGGAGAGATCCATAGAAAACTAGCAGACCCACCCCTCCTACCACAGACACATGGAGAGAACCATAGAAAACTAGCAGACCCATCCCTCCTACCACAGGCACATGGAGAGATCAATAGAAAACTAGCAGACCCACACCTCCTACCACAGACACATGGAGAGATCCATAGAAAACTAGCAGACCCACCCCTCCTACCACAGATACATGGAGAGATCCATAGAAAACTAGCAGACCCACCCCTCCTACCACAGACACATGGAGAGATCCATAGAAAACTAGCAGACCCACCCCTCCTACCACAGATACATGGAGAGATCCATAGAAAACTAGCAGACCCACCCCTCCTACCACAGACACATGGAGAGATCCATAGAAAACTAGCAGACCCACCCCTCCTACCACAGACACATGGAGAGATCCATAGAAAACTAGCAGACCCACCCCTCCTACCACAGATACATGGAGAGATCCATAGAAAACTAGCAGACCCACCCCTCCTACCACAGGCACACGGAGAGATCCACAGACAACCTGCCGATGTGCCCTTGAACCAGGCACTTAACCCTAACTTGCTCCAGGGGCGCCGTGCTACTATGGTGGCCCTGTAAAACAACACATTTCACTGCACCTAACTGGTGTATGTGACAATAAAGCATATTGTTTATGTGCAGAATGAAAGAAAATAGAACAGTCAAATAATATACAGTGAAGTCGGTAGTTTACATACACCTCAGCCAAATACATTCAAACACAGTTTTTCACAATTCCTGACATTTAATCCTAGTAAAAATTATATTTCATAGATCAGTTAGGATCACCACTTTATTTTAAGAATGTGAAATGTCAAAATAATAGTAGAGAATTATTTATTTCAGCTTTTATTTCTTTCATAACATTCCCAGGGGGTCAGAAGTTTACATACACTCAATTAGTATCTGGTAGCATTGCCTTTAAATTGTTTAACTTGGGTCAAACATTTCGGGAAGCCTTTCAAAAGCTTCCCACAATAAGTTGGGTGAATTTTGGCCCATTCCTCCTGACAGAGCTGGTGTAACTGAGTCAGATTTGTAGGCCTCCTTACTAACACACGCTTATCAAGTTCTGCCAAAAATTCGATGGGAATGAGGTCACGGCTTTGTGATGGCCACTCCAATACCTTGACTTTGTTGTCCTTAAGCCATTTTCCACAACTTTGGAAGTATGCTTGGGGTCATTGTCCATTTGTAAGACCCATTTGCGACCAAGCTTTAACTTCCTGACTGATGTCTTGAGCTGTTGCTTCAGTATATCCACATAATTTTCCTGCCTCGTGATGCTATCTATTTTGTGAAGTGCACCAGTCCCTCCTGCAGCAAAGCATCCCCACAACATGATGCTGCCACCACTGTGCTTCACGGTTGGGATGCTGTTCTTCGGCTTGCAAGCCTCCCCTTTTTCCTCCAAACATAACGATGGTCATTATGGCCAAACAGTTATTTTTTTGTTTCATCAGACCAGAGGACATTTCTCCAAAAAGTACCATCTTTGTCCCCATGTGCAGTTGCAACCTGTAGTCTGGCTTTTTGTATGGCGGTTTTGGAGCAGTGGCTTCTTCCTTGCTGAGCGGCCTTTCAGGTTGTGTCGATATAGTTCTCGTTTTACTGTGGATGTGGATACTTTTGTACCTGTTTCCTCCAGCATCTTCACAAGGTCCTTTGCTGTTGTTCTGGGATTGATTTTCACTTTTCGCACCAAAGTACATTAATCTCTAGGAGATAGAACGCGTCTCCTTCCTGAGCGGTATGACGGCTGCGTGGTCCCATGGCGTTTATACTTGCGTACTATTGTTTGTACAGATGAACGTGGTACCTTCAGTTGTTTGGAAATTGCTCCCAAGGATGAACCAGACTTGTGGAGGTCTACAATTTGTTTTCTGAGGTCTTGGCTGATTTCTTTTGATTTTCCCATGATGTCAAGCAAAGAGGCACTGAGTTTGAAGTTTGGCCTTGAAATACATCCACAGGTACACCTCCAATTGACTCAAATGATGTCAATTAGCCTATCAGAAGCTTCTAAAGCCATGACATCATTTTCTGGAATTTTCCAAGCTGTTTAAAGGCACAGTCAACTTAGTGTATGTAAACCTCTGACCCACTGGAATTGTGATACAGTGAATTATAAGTGAAATAATCTGTCTGTAAACAATTGTTGGAAAAACTACTTGTGTCATGCAGAAAGTAGATGTCTTAACCGACTTGCCAAAACTATAGTTTGTTAACTGGTTGAGTGGTTGAAAAACGAGTTTTAATGACTCCAACCTAAGTGTATGTAAACTTCCGACTTCAACTGTATGTATGTAGAAAGAGGTTAATTATACTATGTAACACAAGACCCAAAAGACGGAGAGTTGATTGTCATGAATATCAGTGACTGGCTGTGCTGTTCTGATGCTGGGGAGCAATAGGACAGCAGCTTGGAATATCCATCACATATGTGTCAGAAGAACACATGCTTTGCCTATTACTTTTTCTTCTGGTCAGGAGGACTACTGTATACTGTATTAAACTGATGATGCCAAACATGACCAATATACAGCCAACTCCTGATAAGTGTGCATCAAAGGAGGTTGGTGGCACCTTAACTGGGGAGGATGGGCTCGTGATAATGGCTGGAGCGGAATCGGTGAAATCGTATCAAACGCATGGTTTACATGTGTTTAATGCCATTGGCACTAAACATTATTATGAGCCGTCCTCCCATCAGCAGCCTCCTGTGGTGTGCATAGTGCATTGCAGTTTACCAATCTTCATTTTGGAGTTTGAACAATCTTTTGGTGATTGTGTTGCTTTTTATTTGTATCTTCTTGTGCCAGTTAAATGCACTCATTCATGACCGTCTCAAAGCCAATGACGCTCCAACTGATGTAAATGTATTCTCTCTCTGGGGACAATAACATCACATTTTATTCAAACTTCATCCCACCCTCTTCATCCATAGAACTATTCTTACAAACATACTAGTGTGCACTCTTGTCACCCCTCTCTCCATCTGTGTTATTTCATCATGTTTAAGTTGAGATAACTGAAAGATGACATCAAGCCTTATCTCAAATTCCCTCTCCCCTTCCCTGCTCTCTCTCTCTCAGCAGCTCTGGTCTCATAGACTAGATGTAACACAGAAAATGTGAATCCGAGACACTCAATTTAGTATGATATGTTACGTTTGGTATGGTTGCATAAGGCAGAAGATTACTTAAAGGTTGTGAGTTTGAATCTCATCATAGACAACTTTAGCATTTTAGCTAATTAGAAACTTTTCAACTAAACTCAGCAAAAAAAGAAACGTCCTTTTTTCAGGACCCTCTCTTTCAAAGATAATTCGTAAAAATCTGAATAACTTCACAGATTTTCACTGTAAAGGGTTTAAGTTGTTATGGATAGGGGGCAGTATTTTCACAGCCGGATAAAAAACGTACCCGATTTAATCTGGTTGTTACTCCTGCCCAGAAACTAGAATATGCATATAATTAGTAGCTTTGGATAGAAAACACTCCAACGTTTCTAAAACTGTTTGAATGGTGTCCGTGAGTATAACAGAACTCAAATGGCAGGCCAAAACCTGAGAAGATTCTCTACAGGATGTACCCTGTCTGACCATTTCTTGGCCTTCTTTGTCATCTCTATCCAAAACAAAGGATCTCTGCTGTAACGTGACACTTTCTGAGGCTCCCATAGGCTCTAAGAAGGCGCCAGAACGTTGAATGATGACTCTGCAGGCCATGGCTGAAAAACAGTAGCGCATTTGGTAAGTGGTCGATCTGAGAACAATGAGACGGGTGCGCGCATGCATGTGAAGAGTCCATTTTAGATTTTGAGTCTTTGAACGGAAAGGACGTCTCCCGGTCAGAATATTATCGCTTTTTTACGAGAAAAATGCTGTAAAGTAGTGATATGTTTGAAAAATGGAAGTTTTCGTATTTTCGAGGAGTTTGTATTTCGCGCCACGCCCAATCATTGGATATTGGAGTGGTGTTCCGCTAGCATATGACTATTTTACACCATTTTAAAGACAAGACTCTCCTTTATCTAACCACACTGTCCGATTTCAAAAAGGCTTTACAGCGAAAGCAAAACATTAGATTATGTCAGCAGGGTACCCTGCCAGAAATAATCAGACACCCATTTTTCAAGCTAGCATATAATGTCACAAAAAACAAAACCACAGCTAAATGCAGCACTAACCTTTGATGATCTTCATCAGATGACACTCCTAGGACATTATGTTATACAATACATGCATGTTTTGTTCAATCAAGTTCATATTTATATCAAAAAACAGCTTTTTACATTAGCATGTGACATTCAGAACTAGCATACCCACCGAAACTTCCGGTGAATTTACTAAATTACTCACGATAAACGTTCACAAAAAACATAACAATTATTTTAAGAATTATAGATACAGAACTCCTTTATGCAATCGCGGTGTCAGATTTTAAAATAGCTTTTCGGCGAAAGCACATTTTGCAATATTCTGAGTACATAGCCCGGCCATCACGGCTAGCTAATTTGACACCCACCAAGTTTGGCCCTCACCAAACTCAGATTTACAATAAGACAAATTGGATTACCTTTGCTGTTCTTCATCAGAATGCACTCCCAGGACTTTTACTTCAACAACAAATGTTGTTTTGGTTCCAAATAATCCATAGTTATATCCAAATAGCTCCGCTTTGTTCGTGCGTTCAAGTCACTATCCGAAGGGTGACGCCCGAGCGCATTTCGTGACAAAAAAATTCAAAATATTCCATTACCGTACTTCGAAGCATGTCAAACGCTGTTTAAAATCAATTTTTATGCTATTCCAACTGGGCGACGTTGTATTCATTCAAAGGCTGAAAGAAAAATGTTTAGAATTCTCATGAACGCGCATCTCCAGTGTCACTGTTCCCAGCCTGACCACTCACAAAATCTCCTGCTGTTCTTCGCCCAGAGACAGGAGACATGTCATTCCACTTTCTGGCGCCTTCTGAGAGCCAATGGAAGCCTTAGAAAATGTCACGTTACAGCAGAGATGCTGTATTTTCGATAGAGATGCAACAGAAGGAGAACAAATTGTCAGACAGGGCACTTCCTGTATGGAATCTTCTCAGGTTTTGGCCTGCCATATGAGTTCTGTTATACTCACAGACACCATTCAAACAGTTTTAGAAACTTTAGAGTGTTTTCTATCCAAATCTACCAATTATATGTATATTCTCATTTCTGGGCAAGAGTAGTAACCAGTTTAAATCAGGGTACGTTTTTTAATCCGGCCGTGCAAATACTGCCCCCTAGCCCCAACAGGTTTTAAGTTTGCTGAAAATAAATGCAGCTGACAGTGAGAGGACGTTTCTTTTTTTGCTGAGTTTACTTACTACTTTTTAGCTACTTTGCAACTACTTAGCATGTTAGCTAACCCTTCCCCTAAATAACCCTTTGAACTTAACCCTAACCACTAGCCCAGCTAATGTTAGCCAGTTAGCTAATGTTAGCCACCTAGCTAGAATTTGTTAAATATCATATGTTTTGCAAATTTGAAACATGAATCAAATCAAATTTTATTGGATGCATACACATACACTGAACAAAAATATAAACATGTACATTCCCAGAAATGTTCCATTCGCACAATAAAGGTTATTTCTCTCAAATTTTGTGCACAAATTTGATTACATCCATTGTACTGAGCATTTCTCCTTTGCCAAGATAATCCATCCACCTGACAGGTGTGGCATATTAAGAACCTGATTAAACAACATGATCATTACACAGGTGCACCTTGTGCTGGGGACAATAAAAGGCCACTTTAAAATGTGCAGTTTTGTCACACAACACAATACCACAGATGTCCCAAGCATTGAGGGAGTGTGCAATTGGTATGCTGGATGGAGGAATGTCCACCAGAGCTGTTGCCATATAATTTAATGTTTATTTCTCTACCATAAGCTGCCTCCAACATCGTTTTAGAGAATTTGGAAATACGTCCAACCGTCTCACAACGGCATGTAACCATGCCAGCCCAGGATCTCCACATTCAGCTTCTTCACCTGTGGGATCGTCTGAGAGGGGGGTTGCTGTCTGCAATAAAGCCATTTTGTGGGGAAAAACTGATTCTGATTGGCTGGGCCTGGCTCCCCAGTGGGTGGGCCTGGCTGCCAACCCATGGCTGCACCTCTGCCCAGTCATGTGAAATCCATAGATTAGGGCCAAATGAATTGATTTCAATTGACTGATTTCCTTATATGAACTGTAACTCAGTAAAATCTTTGAAATTGTTGCATGCAGATGATATTGCGGGTGTAAAATGCTTGTCATATAGTACGTTTTGCAAATTCGTAACATATTGTACATTTTGCAAATTCGAAACATATAATAAGAATTATAATTCGTAACATATCATACGAAATGGGG
The DNA here is from genome assembly GCF_901001165.1 of Salmo trutta. Lineage (NCBI taxonomy): Eukaryota > Metazoa > Chordata > Actinopteri > Salmoniformes > Salmonidae > Salmo > Salmo trutta. The sequence goes on along the minus strand of NC_042993.1, from coordinate 2,678,189 downwards.
ATGGACATCGACAATTTAATACATAACTTTACCATACACTAAATGGAGTGCCTCGGATTTACATAAATAATAATACGAAATGCTCTGAGACCAGGCTCTCAGACATCGTCGCTGGGAAACAGGCTAAAACACACAATCAGATGGGCGTTGCCTGCTCTCTTTAAATTCTCGAAGCTCTTGCGCAGTACGATACTTCCCCACCCTGTTCTCCAGCGGCTCTCAGTTCGGTAAGTAACAGTTTTTCGCTTTTTCTATACCTTAGCGTCCATCGTAACGGAGTAGGTTATCTACTGTAATAAACAGGTCTCAAATAACTTTAATAACTGTTTCGGGTTTATAAAGTGTGCCTAGCTAATGATCTGTCTCGTTAATGGCAAACTTGTAGGCTTAAATGTTTATCAGTCTTTGCTTGCTTTGATTCAGAAATCAGTTATTCTATGGTTTGTTATGCAGTTTGATGGGCCATACTATTTACTGATTGACATAATGTAGTATATCTATAGGCTAACCTTTTCATGTTTCATTGAAGCAATGTTTTTGTTTTTAGAACTCTTTGACCTACAAACGTTTTTCTCAGCGGGTTCAAGTCATTTTATAGGCATTATTACTCACCAATTTTCAACAGCCTGATCGTCTTTACACTGAACTGTTGCAAAACCAGAGGTTAAAGGACAGTCTACACAGCTAGAGATGTTGGATGTTCCCAAAGAAAAGGTGTAGGCACTAAAAGAAAGAGGGGTCGACAGTAGAGGGAATGTGTGATAAGGAGTGGAAGGAATGGAACTCTACAGCAGCCAAGGAATGTGATTACAGAGCCAAAGGCCAACTCCTATCCTCTCTAAAAGTGCATTGTGTGTTTGTCTTAAAGACTAATTGTAGGGGTAGGCTATATTATCTGTCTAATAGAGATAAGAAGTAGTGACTCAATGGAACTGGCCTGAGTTGGGTTTGAACCAGCAGCCCGGCTGTTGCAGGATCTCCAGTGTGTAAGTGAACTTGGATACAGGGACTACAGTAGTACACCCACCCTAAATTACATAATCTCTCCCCTCCTCAGTTTGTCAATATCTGCAGCCATGCCGTCTGAGTTGGAGAGTTCCATGGAGTCCCTGATCATGGTGTTCCATCGCTATGCTGAAAAGGATGGTGATGGCAACACACTGAGCAAGAAGGAGCTGAAAGAGCTGATGCAGACAGAACTGGCCAGCTTCCTGAAGGTAACACTGACATCCCTTTCTCTCTCTCTTATGTCCCTCTACACTTTCTCTCTGTCGCTCATCTCGCGCTCTTTACCTCTCATTCTGATTTCTCTCTCACTTTATTAGAATAAAGAGTATCCAAAGTCAATCTACCTCCTCCCATCTCTCTCTCCTCCTCCCATCTATCTCTCTTTCTCTCTCGCTCTCTCTCTTACTCATTCTCTCCATCTCCCCCATCTCTCCTTCCCTCCTCCCATCTCTCTCTTACTCATTCTCTTCATCCCCTCCATCTCTCCTTCCCTCTCAGTCCCAGAAGGACCCAGCCGCCATAGACACGATCATGAAGGATCTGGACCAGAATGGTGATGGGAAGGTGAACTTTGAGGAGTTTGTCTCTCTGGTGGTGGGCCTCTCCATCGCCTGTGAACAGATCTACCAGCTCTACACCCAGAAGGCTTCTGCCAAGAAGTGAAGGAGGACAGGACAAGGAGAAGCAGAGATGGCTATTTTTCTATGTGTCATTTTTATAAATGTCTTACTGTCGTGAATAAACAGTGGCTTTCCCACTCTCTGATTGTCACATTTGTCTGACGTGTGTTTGTCTGTTGTATTTGGCCTGTAATTTGTCCTGTAAATGTAAGACAGTACCAGTCACTTCTTCCTAGTTCAGTATTGACACAACTTCTTAATAAACCTTAGAACAAAGCCTGTCTAGTTCCTATGCTAAAACTGCAAACTGATTAAATCAATGTTGTTTCAATGTAATCTGTTAACCTATTGTGATGTGGAAAATACATTAGATTTGCAAAAAGTCCTTGGGGGTGACATTCCAACCACAGGATTATGCCATCATGTTAACCAATTATATAAATATGTTGAATGCATTACTTTGCAATAATGTCAGCTCTTCAACATTATATCAACTATAAGAAAATACACTAGGCTGGGCAGCACGTCCTGGATGGAGAGTTTAATTATCTACAGTTATCACTTTGGTTACCCATTCAGGGTTCTAACCAAGCCCTGCTGAGTTTGTCACTGACTATTACCAATGTGCTATCTTGAACATGATTGTTGGGAAATCTCCACTAAATACATTCACGGATGATATGTAAGTCATTCCAAAGGATAGATTTAACAGAGCAAATTAAATGTAACCATACTTTATCAATCATATATCAATGATGCTATTTGTTTATATAGAATTGGGAAGTCATCAACAGCTGTTGTTTAAATTCAGCCCAGGATTCTACTAAAAATAGACAATACATATAGGCCTAGGGTTTTAAAATGGAATCTACAAGATAATAAATATGTTGGATTCACGTCTCCATTTCAACCAAAAATCTAAGTTAAAGAATAGGACTAAATCAAACTGTATTCAAAACACATTTAAAGTTTGATTTGATTTAGTCCTATTCTTTAACTTAGATTTTTGGTTGAAATGGAGACGTGAATCCAACATATCAATTATTAATTTGAAGACAAACTAGAATTGAAGCCAGACTCAGTGGCACAGATGGAACTATCCAAGCAGAAGATGCATCTCCCTCAAATGTTAATATTTGGTTGCGTTGACAAAAAAGCACAATTCAATATCACTTTTGCAATAGGGTAAATAGCCTACTAACTTGTCAACAAGATAACAAACGATATGTTGGATTCACGTCTCCATCTCAACCATTAATACAAGTTAAAGAATAGGATTAAGGCTGTGTCTCAGATGGAACTATCCAAGCAGTAGTTACATGTCCTTTAAATGTTAATATTTGGTTGCGTTGTCAACCAAAAACAATTCACTATTACTTTTTTAATACAGTAAATAGCCTAAAGTTAAGGCTTTCTTACAAACTAATGTATATAACTGCAATGTAAGTTTTTATTCAACTTGAGTATTAACATACACATCCATTTCCACATTTTGAGTTTACAGTAACAAATGTTTTCTTATGTAATCATAGAAAGCATGCATGTTCAAGAGCACGCAAAGATCGCCAGAGTGTGGAGACCTTCACAATTGCTATAATAATCTGAGCAGTATCTCGAATGGCATTGATAACTTGCACCATGTACTTTAATGTAATCTCAACTGTAATCCAGGTCATTTGGTTGTGCTATTAGATTAGACACAGTGATAACACATTCAATTGTTGTATAAATAAACAAAATATCTGACATTGTATTCCCATTTCAAATTTTTGTGCTTTTAAATGGTTGAAAGCGCAATAATAACACATTTAGCTGACAACCAAAAATCAAATAGATTTCCAAGTGAATTTGTTTGTGATATTAATGGTTGAAAGCATAGTGATAACACATTGGAAATTCAACTTCAAATACATACAGTGCAGTTATGCCCTCAGTAAGGCAATCAATCAGGCAAAACGACAGTACAGAGACAAAGTGCAGTCGCAATTCAACGGCTCAGACACGAGACGTATGTGGCAGGGACTCCAGATAATCCCGGATTACAAAGGAAAAACCAGCCACGTCGCGGACGCTGACGTCTTGCTCCCAGACAAGCTAAACACCTTATTCACCTTCTTTGATGATAACACAGTGTCACCATTGTTTCTGTACCCAAGAAAGCAAAGGTAACTGAACTAAATGACTATCGCCCTGCAGCACTCACTTCTGTCATCATGAATTGCTTTGAGAGGCTAATGAAGGATCATATCACCTCCACATTACCTGACACCCAAGACCCACTTCAATTTGCACACCGCCCCAATAGATCTACAGACGATGCAATCGCCATTGCACTCACTGCACATTGCCCTATCCCATCTGGACAAGAGGAATACCTATCTAAGAATGACGTAAAATGGCACCAGAAGAAAGGGCAGCAGTTTTATGGGCTCCTAACCAACTGTGCTATTATGAGTTTTTAGCGTTATTTGTAACGTATTTTGTACATAATGTTTCTGCCACCGTATCTTAATGCAAAAAAATAGCTTCTGGATATCAGGACAGCGATCACTCACCTCGGATTAGACAAAGATTTTTTCTTCAACAAGCAAGACGCACAGGATGTACTTCAAACACCCGACATCAGCCCCGTCATTGGCAAGAGAAAGAGCCGCGGGTATAGAGTACACAGAGCAGGGTGCCTGGTAAGGATCCGCAGACGGCGAGTGGGAAAGCTGCCGTTACCGTCAGTATTACTTTCTAACGTACAATCATTGCCTGCATCCGTTATGGGTCCGCGGTCAAACGACCACAACTCATCACTGTTAAACGCTCCTTAAAACACTTCTGCGAGCAGGCCTTTCTAATGGACCTTGCCCGGGTATCCTGGAAGGATATTGACCTCATCCCGTCAGGAGAGGATGGTTGTTCTTTAAAAGTAATTTCCTCATCTAAAATAAGCATGCCCCTTTCAAATGTAGAACTATGAACAGATATAGCCCTTGGTTCACTCCAGACCTGACTGCCCTCGACCAGCACAAAAACTTCCTGTGGCGGACTGCAGTAGCATCAAATAGTCCCCGCAATATTCAACTTTTCAGGGAAGTCAGGAGCCAATACATGCAGTCAGTTAGGAAAGCAAAGGCTAGCTTTTTCAAAGATAAATTTGCATCCTATAGCTCTAACTCCAAAAAGTTTTGGGACACTGTAAAGTCCATGGAGAATAAGAGCAACTCCTCCCAGCTGCCCACTGCACCGAGGCTAGGAAACACTGTCACCACCGATAAATCCACGATAATCGAGAATTTCAATAAGCATTTATCTACGGCTTGCCATGCTTTCCCTCTGGCTACCCCAACCCCGGCCAACAGCTCCGCACTCCCCGTAGCTACTTGCCAAAGCCTCCCCAGCTTCTCCTTCACCCAAATCCAGATAGCAGATGTTCTGAAAGAGCTGCAAAACCTGGACCCGTACAAATCAGCTGGGCTAGACAATCTGGACAATCTTTCTATAATTATCCGCCGCCATTGTTGCAACACCTGTTACCAGTCTGTTCAACCTCTCTTTCGTATCGTCCGAGATCCCTAAAGATTGGAAAGCTGCCACGGTCATCTCCCTCTTCAAAAGGGGTGACACTCTTGACCCAAACTGTTACAGACCTATATCCATCCTGCCTTGCCTTTCTAAAGTCTTGAAAGCCAAGTTAATAAACAGATCACTGACCATTTCGAATCCCACCGTACCTTCTCCGCTGTGCAATCCGGTTTCTGAGCTGGTCACGGGTGCACCTCGGCCACGCTCAAGGTACTAATTGATATCATAACTGCCATTGATAAAAGACAGTACTGTGCAGCCGTCTTCATCGACCTGGCCAAGGCTTTCGACTCTGTCATTCACCGTATTCTTATCGGCAGACACAACAGCCTTGGTTTCTCAAATGACTGCCTCTCCTGGTTCACCAACTACTTCTCAGATAGAGTTCAGTGTGTCAAATCGGAGGGCCTGTTGTCCGGACCTCTGGCAGTCTCTATGGGGGTACCACAGGGTTTAATTCTCGGGCTTCTCTGTATATATCAATGATGTCACTCTTGCTGCGGGTGATTCCCTGATCCATCTCTATGCAGACGACACCATTCTGTATACATCTGGCTCTTCTTTGGACACTGTTAACAAACCTCCAAACGAGCTTCAATGCCATACAACACTCCTTCCGTGGCCTCTAACTGCTCTTAAATGCTAGTAAAACTAAATGCATCCTCTTCAACCGATTGCTGCCAGCACCTGCCCGCCCAACTAGCATCACTACTCTGGACGGTTCTGACTTAGAATATGTGGACAACTACAAATACCTAGGTGTCAGGCTAGACCGTAAACTCTCCTTCCAGACTCATATCAAATATCTCCAATCCAAAATTAAATCTAGAATCGGTTTCCTATTTCACAACAAAGCCTTCTTCACTCACACCGCCAAACATACCCTCGTAAAACTGACTATCCTACCGATCCTTGACTTCGGCGATGTCATTTACAAAATAGCCTCCAACACTCTACTCAGCAAACTGGATGCAGTCTATCACAGTGCCATCCGTTTTGTCACCAAAGCCCCATATACCACCCACCACTGCAACCTGTATGCTCTCGTCGGCTGGCCCTCGCAACATATTCGTCACCAGACCCACTGGCTCCAGGTCATCTATAAGTCTTTGCTAGGTAAAGCTCCACCTTATCTCAGCTCACTGGTCACGATAACAACACCGATCTGTAGCACGTGCTCCAGCAGGTATATCTCACTGGTCACCCCAAAGCCAGTCATCCCCTCCTTTGGCCGCCTTTTCTTCCAGTTCTCTGCTGCCAATTACTGGAACGAATTGCAAAAATCGCTGAAGTTGGAGACTTATATCTCCCTCACTAACTTTAAACATCAGCTATCTGAGCAGCTAATCGATTGCTGCAGCTGTACACACTGTACACACTGTAAATAGCCCACCCAATCTACCTACTTCATCCACATATTGTTTTTATTAACTTTTTTGCTCTTTTGCACACCAGTATTTCTACTTGCACATCATTCTGCACATCTATCACTCCAGTGTTCATTTGTTAAATTGTAATTACTTCGCTACTATGACCTATTTATTGCCTTACCGCCTCACGCCATTTGCACACACTGTATATAGACTTTTTTTTGTATTGTGTTATTGACTGTATGTTTGTTTATTCAATGTGTAACTCTGTGTTTGTGTCGCACTGCTTTGCTTTATCTTGGCCAGGTCGCAGTTGTAAATGAGAACTTGTTCTCAACTGGCCTACCTGGTTAAATAAAGGTGAAATAAAAAAAATATTTAAAAAAATCCTGTCGGGCTGTATCACAGCCTGGTACGGCAACTGGACCGCCTGCAACCGCAGGGCTCTCTAGAGGGTGGTGCGGTCTGCCCAATGCATCACCGGGGGCACACTGCCTGCCCTCCAGGACACCTACAGCACCCGATGTCAAAGGAAGGCCAAAAAGATCATCAAGGACATCAACCACCTGAACCACTGCCTGTTCACCCCGCTATCATCCAGAAGACAAGGTCAGTACAGGTGCATCAAAGCTGGGACCGAGAAACTGAGTCACTGAAGTCGCTGAACTTATTCACTGTCACTAGCCGGCCTCCACCCAGTACCCTGCCCTTAGTCACTGTCACTAGCCGGCTACCACCCAGTTACTCAACCCTGCACCTTAGAGGCTGCTGCCCTATGTACATGGAATCACTGGTCACATTAATAATGGAACACTGTTCACTTTAATAATGTTTACATACTGTTTTACTCAATTCATATGTATTGCTCATCGTAATATTTATTTCTTAATTCCATTATTTTACTTTGAGATTTGCGTGTATTGTTGTGAATTGAAAAATACTACTGCTGTCATAATTACAGCCGTGTTGAAGAGACCAAACTGCAGAAGGTGAAATGTAGATACTCATCTTTTTAATATATAAGAGCAAAGTATCCACGGAAAAAAACAATAAACAAAAACGACTAACAGGCTACGTACATACCAAAGACTAGCAGTGTTAGCACAACCACCCACAACACCAAGTGACAAAAATACTCCTAATTATATGACTCCCAATCAGAAACAACGATAACCAGCTGTCCCTGATCGGGAGCCACACAGACCCACATAGAAATACAACACCCAGAACACACAGACATACTCTGCCACGTCCTGACGAAAACTACACAACAACACCCTCTGCTGGTCAGGACGTGACAGTACCCCCCCTAAAGGTGCACACCCCGAATGCACCTAAAAAAAGAAACCACAAAATCCCCCAAAACCACAACAAAAACAAATACCCCCTAAACAATAAGGGAGGAGAGGGAGGGTGGCTGCCGTCAACGACGGCACTGTGCTACACCCTCCCTCCCCAACCCACCTATCCTGGAGGTGGCTCTGGTTCCGGCCTCCTGCCCTCCAGGTTGTAGGCAAACTCATTGGGGTCCGGGTCGTAGACAAACTCAATCCGTTGTGGATCGTGGGCAGGTTCCTTCATTTCCACGCTGTAGGCAGACTCATTCAATACACAGTTAGTCACATTCAGTTCTGAGTTGCAGGTAGACTCCTTCGGTTCCGGGTCATAGGCAGACTCCCTCGGTCCCGGGTCGCAGGCAGACCCCCTCGGTTCTGGGTCGCAGGCAGACCCCCTCGGTTCCGGGTCACAGGCAGACCCCCTCGGTTCCGGGTCGCAGGCAGACCCCTTCGGTTCCGGGTCGGGGTGCTGGTACAGGGCAAACTGGGCTGTGCAGGGGCCTGATGGTTGCCGTGCGTAGAGCGGGAGTAGGGTAGCCTGGTCCTAGGAGGTGTATCGGCGACCAGACGCGCTGCGCAGGCATCCTCCTACCAGGCTGGATGCCCACTCTAGCACGGCATCTGCGAGGGGCTGGAATGGCGCGCACCGGACTGTGCGTGCGTATGGGCGAGATAGTGCGCACCTCAGCGAAACACTGCGCCCTCCACTCCATACGCTCCTCCATGTACTTACGGGTAGCTGGCTTATGGCTCTTCCTAGGCCTAGCCAAACTACCCATGTGCCCCCCCAAACATTTTTTACTGGGGGTGCCTCTCCGGCTTCCTTGCCAGTCGTGTACCCCGGTAGCGTTCCCGGTCCTCACCAGCCTTTCTCCACGGGCCCTCTCCGGCCAGAATCTGTTCCCAAGTCCATTTCTCACGAGTGTCCATGTCGAAGTCTATTTCCTCAGAATAGTCTATATATTCAGCGTCCTGCTCCCTTTTCCGCTGCGTGGTCTTGTTGTGGTGGGTGGTTCAAAGACTAGCAGTGTTAGCACAACCACCCACAACCCCAAGTGACAAACATACTCCTGATTATATGACTCCCAATCAGGAACAACGATAACCAGCTGTCCCTGATCGGGAGCCACACAGACCCACATAGAAATACAACACCCAGAACACACATACACAGACATACTCTGCCACGTCCTGACCAAAACTTCACAACAACACCCTCTGCTGGTCAGGACGTGACAACTGCATTGTTGGAGTTGGAACGCAAGCATTACGCTACACCCGCAATAACATCTGCTAAATATGTGCATGTGACCTATACAGTTTTATTTTGATTTGATTTGAAACTTTTGGCTGTCTTTTTTAGTGGGTAAAAATAGGTTGTAATCTTATTGATCAACATATCAACCAAATATTACCCAATTCTCCACGTTGAAATGATGTGGCTGTAAACACTTACAAACTTAAACAAACTCATCAGGGAATACTTAACATTACATATTGAATGTCACACATAGCCTAATCTCTCATGGACAGATCTACGTAAACAATAACTGGTACCGTAGAATCTGTAGGAGGCTGAACGGGAAGTGTAGGATAATGAGCAGCAGTACTTCTGCTTTAGGGGTTTTTTCCTCACTGGCTATTTGGACAAATCACGATTTCACAGGTGTCAGCATCTTTCGAATTTTGAAGGGGAGGGGGTATTCTGCCCGTAACTTGCAAAAAGAGAGGGTGGATCTCCTCGTTCCGGTGTTCCGCCTCGTTCTAGTAAGCGAGCAGCTGAACAATTACCTGGGTTAACCAAGATAACACATATCCCGTTGATGCCTGTAATATTAACTCATGATACACAAACCTTTACTAAAAATTATTCAATTTATACTTTTGTGAGGGTGACTTTGTGGATGAATGTGTGTCAGTGTCTGTCTGTCTGCCTGTCTGCCTGTCTGTCTGTCTGCAGGTCTGTCTGCAACTGACTGTCTGTCTGCCTGTCTGCAGCTGTCTGTCTGTCTGTCTGCAGCTGTCTGTGGTTTACGATGACATCATCAATGTGTTGATTGTGGAGATCAAAATAATCCAAAACTCACCACTAGATGTCATGAGAACTCTTAAAGTACTACTTGTCCTCCATCTCTCATCCCTCTCCTTCCTCCCTCTCTTTCCTTCTTCCCTCAATGATGATATCGCTATGCCAAAGTTTGTTTGTTCATTTGGGCTATGACAGTCTATTACGAATCAGTCTGACAGTTTTTTTGACAGTATTTAAATCTCAAGACAGAATGGTCTGAAGTGACTGAAATGCATCAGAAAGGTATTGGGCAGTTCCAAAGATCATTAGGCAATAATGTTGTGTGATTTTCTGTGTAGAAAATAACATAAATTATTATCTTTTCCCCTCAGTCTGATTTATTGCCGGTCTTGCCAACTTGGTGCTAACGACTTGTGGACATAGTAAAGGGAAATAGTACGTACCTATGTGCAGGGTTGGGTAAGTTACTTTCTAAATGTAATCTCTTACAGTTACCTGTCCAAAATTGTAATCGGTAAGACAACTTTTGGATTACCCAAATTCAGTGACGTAATCTGATTACATTCCATTTAGATTACTTTCCCCTTAAGAGGCATTAGAAGAAGACAACATTTATGTTACCAACTGAACATCTAATGCAGGATAAATCAATGTTAAAGTTTACATAGCCTGCCAAATATGCATTTTAAGTTTTACTATATGGGTTGGACTTGGAAATATGGAACTATAGATTAGCCAAATTGTTTTACCTGGGCATGACCCCCAAACTAAGGACTTATTAGCCAGCCCTACTCCGTTGTTTATGATTTTGTTGTCAATGAGGACTGATTGGGCTCATTGATTCAAGTTGATAAATAAATGCTGCGCTCATGGAATGGCATGCTTTGCCAAGAGTGTGCAAAGCTGTCATCAAGGAAAAGGGTGGATACTTTGAAGAATCTAAAATATATTTGGATTTGTTTAATACTTTTTTGGTTACTACATGATTCCTTATGTGTTATTTCATAGTTCTGATGTCTTCACTATTATTCTACAGTAAATAGTAAAAATAAAGAAAAACACTTGAATGAGTAGGTGTGTCCAAGCTTTTGACTGGTACTGTATATATGATTTATATAGCAACTACAGATTGTCCCTTTAAGTCTATCAAACGTGTACAAGGTTGCACATGTGTCCATTAGGCCTATGGATGAGTTTTTTATCAGCATTAATTAGATTGAGCAATAAAAGCCCCACTTTTATTCCATAGGCTTGGAACCGCACTATGCAACTGTTGATAGAGCGCATTTTCATTGATTGATAGGCAGCTTACTTCTTGAATTCAACCTTTGTTGGGTTCAAATACACAGATTTAATTTGATAACAGCCATCCACAGCAACCACAATCCGTAAGGCGCAAATAGCTAAATGAGAGAGCAGCAGTGTGATTCACATCAATGCGCTATGTAGATATCAATAATAAGTGATATCCATATCGCTGTAAACTACATCGCACCAGTCGTCCTTACCTCCAACAGCAGCTTGACTGTAGCCAACAAAAGCCTATTCCTGCTCTTTTCCCGCAATACATTTGTCACAAGGGTCGTTGAATGGAGACCAAGGCACAGCGTGGATAGTGCTCATTCTTTGTATTTAATGAAATCACTTTAACAACCAACAACAGTCCCGTCAGGTACACTAGACTAAACGGAGAACAACCACGCACAACACCCCATGAAAAACAGGCTGCCTAAGTATGGCTTCCAATCAGAAACAACGATAGACAGCTGCCTCTGATTGGAAACCATACCTGGCCACAACATAGAAAATGACAACATAGAATGACACTCTAGACAACCCACATAGAAAACATGAAACCCAAAACACATAGACAAAACACCCCCTGTCACGCCCTGACCAATCTACAAGGGAAAAATAACCTCATACCAGGGTCAGGACGTGACAGTACCCCCCCAAAGGTGCAGACACCGACTGCACCCAAACCAAAAAAAACAACAACAACAACCCCAAACACAAAGGGAGGGCAGGGAGGGTGACAACAGTCTATGGCGGCTCATGTGCTCCACCCAGAACCTTCCTCTTCTCCTGATCCTCCAGCAACGCAGGTGGTTCTGGCTCAGGGCGTAACCTCCATTCCGCCCGCAGATCCCTCCGCTTCTGTAACATAGGCCTGTGGATCAGTAGGGGAGGAATCAGACTGTAGATCCTTACCGGAATCACTGTGCTGTAGACCACTGCTGGAGGTTCCGACTTCCAAGCCGCCGCTGGAGGATCTAGGCTGCAGGCCGCCGCTGAGGGCTCTGGGCTGCAGACCGCCGCTGAGGGCTCTGGGCTGCAGACCGCCGCTGAGGGCTCTGGGCTGCAGACCGCCGCTGAGGGCTCTGGGCTGCAGACCGCCGCTGAGGGCTCTGGGCTGCAGACCGCCGCTGAGGGTTCTGGGCTGCAGACCGCCGCTGAAGGCTCTGGGCTGCGGAGCGTCGCTGGAGGGCCCGGGCTGAGGAGAGAGGTACTCGGGCTGAGGGGCGTCGCTGGAGGCCCCGGGCTGAGGGGCGTAGCTGGAGGCCCCGGGCTGAAGGGCGTAGCTGGAGGCTCCGGGCTGAGGGGCGTAGCTGGAGGCTCCGGGCTGAGGAGCGCCGCTGAAGGCTTCAGGCTGACAGGCTGAGGAGCATCGCTGGAGGCTTCGGGCTGCCTGGGAGGGTGGGGCGCTCTGTAGGAAGAGTGCACGGAGCAGGCACCGGACGTACTGGGCCATGGAGGCTTACTGGAGGTCTGGCGCTTAGGGCTAGCACAACCCGTCCTGGCTCGATGCTGGCTCTAGCCCGGCAAGGGCGGAGCGCTGGCACAGGATGAACTGGGCTGTGCTGGGGAATGCGGGGTACCGTGCGTGGAGCAGGCGTAGGATATCCTGGGCCGAAGAGCCGCACTGGAGGCCAGATACGTTGAGCTGGCGCACTTTTCCCTGGCTGCTGGCCAACTCTCGCACGGCAAAGTTGAGGAGCTTGTATCGACCGCACCGGACTGTGAGTGCGTGTGGGCGACATAGTGCGCATCACTCCATACTGCATTGCTCACCCCTTTGCGCGCCTGCTCCGCCGTCCCCTTTCCGCCAGTACCTCTCTCCGGAATCTAGCGTCGTGCTCCGCGCTTGACTCCCCGACTGGCTCTGGTTTACTCCATGGCTCTCTCCGAAATGTCCGGGAAGTTAGATCAGGGCTCCCCCCTGACCTCGCCAAGCTCCCCGTATGCCCCCCAAATTTTTGTTTGGGGGGGCTGCCTCTTCGCCTCCCCTGTTGGAGGATACAGCGCCTCATAATACCGTCGCTCCCTCTTGGCTTCTTCCAATTCCTCCTTCGGGCGACAATACTCCCCAGCCTGGCTCCAGGGACCCTTCCCCTCCAGGACTTCTTCCCACGTCCACGACTCCAGGTATCTCCTCTCACGATGCTTGGTCCTTTTACGGTGGGTGGTTCTGTCATAGGGGTCGTTGAATGGAGACCAAGGCACAGCGTGGATAGTGCTCATTCTTTGTATTTAATGAAATCACTTTAACAACAAAATTACCAACAACAGTCCCGTCAGGTACACTAGACTAAACGAAGAACAACCACCCACAAAACCCCATGAAAAACAGGCTGCCTAAGTATGGCTTCCAATCAGAGACAACGATAGACAGCTGCCTCTGATTGGAAACCATACCTGGCCACAACATAGAAAATGACAACATAGAATGACACTCTAGACAGAAAACCCAAAACACATAGACAAAACACCCCCCTGTCACGCCCTGACCAATCTACTAGGGAAAAATGACCTCATACCAGGGTCAGGACGTGACAACATCAAACACATTTGGTGTGTCGTCGTAGTGGTCTCTGACTTGTTGTCAGACTCGCTCAGGTGGAACAAACTTAAACTTGCGCTTTTTTTGTGTGTAATGCATTCCCAAAGTAGTCAAGACTATCGACAAAGAGCTTGGCTAATGAGACCTCTTTGAAATAAATCTTAATCACCAAAGCTTTATTAAAATATCAAGTTTGGGAGCAGAAAAACAATGAGTGGACATCCCTATTGTCACATCCTGACCAGCAGAGGGAGTAATGGTGTAGTATTTTGGTCAGGACGTGGCAGAAGAAGTTTGTATGGGTTGTCTAGTATGTCTGTTTCTGGGTTAGTCTTGTGACTCCTGATCAGGAACAGCTGGGGATTGTTGTTCCTGATTGGGAGTCATATATTTAGGAGTATGTTTGTCACTTGGGTTTGTGGGTGGTTGTGCTAACACTGCTAGTCTTTTGTTTGTACGTAGCCTGTTAGCCTGTCGCGAGTTCGTGTTTATTGTTTTCCTGTGTATGCTTTGCTCTTCTATATAAAAAAGATGAGTATCCACATTCCGTCTGCAGTTTGGTCCATTCAACACGGCTTCAACTATTGTGACACCTATTTATATATGTATTGTACATTATTTTATATATGTATTGTACATTATTTTATATATTTATTTTATATATGTATTCTACATTATTTTATATGTATTCTACATTATTTTATATGTATTCTACATTATTTTATATGTATTCTACATTATTTTAGGCAGCTCCTGTTGTCATTTTGGATGTGCATAAAACCCCTGGTAGTGAAATAGGAAAACCGGAAGAATTTGGGTTGTAAAAGTATCTAAAATGTTTTGCCATTGCATTATTGATATAAATGATCATGGGATTGGGGTAGGAGAGAAAAAAAACATGGGATATTTATAATGGTCCCCATTTTGCATGGAGAGCTCTCAGCTCTGTCTACATGTGGTCCCCATTCTGCATGGAGAGCTCTCAGCTCTGTCTATATATGGTCCCCATTCTGTATGGAGATCTCTCAGCTCTGTCTATATATGGTCCCCATTCTGCATGTAGAGCTCTCAGCTCTGTCTATATATGGTCCCCATTCTGTATGGAGAGCTCTCAGCTCTGTCTATATATGGTCCCCATTCTGCATGTAGAGCTCTCAGCTCTGTTTATATATGGTCCCCATTCTGCATGGAGAGCTCTCAGCTCTGTTTATATATGGTCCCCATTCTGCATGTAGAGCTCTCAGCTCTGTTTATATATGGTCCCCATTCTGCATGGAGAGCTCTCAGCTCTGTTTATATATGGTCCCCATTCTACATGGAGAGCTCTCAGCTCTGTTTATATATGGTCCCCATTCTGTATGGAGAACTCTCAGCTCTGTTTATATATGGTCCCCATTCTGCATGTAGAGCTCTCAGCTCTGTTTATATATGGTCCCCATTCTGTATGGAGAGCTCTCAGCTCTGTCTATATATGGTCCCCATTCTGTATGGAGAGCTCTCAGCTCTGTTTATATATGGTCCCCATTCTGTATGGAGAGCTCTCAGCTCTGTCTATATATGGTCCCCATTCTGTATGGAGAACTCTCAGCTCTGTTTATATATGGTCCCCATTCCGCATGGAGAGCTCTCAGCTCTGTCTATATATGGTCCCCATTCTGTATGGAGAACTCTCAGCTCTGTCTATATATGGTCCCCATTCTGCATGTAGAGCTCTCAGCTCTGTTTATATATGGTCCCCATTCTGTATGGAGAGCTCTCAGCTCTGTTTATATATGGTCCCCATTCTGTATGGAGAGCTCTCAGCTCTGTCTATATATGGTCCCCATTCTGTATGGAGAGCTCTCAGCTCTGTCTATATATGGTCCCCATTCTGCATGGAGAGCTCTCAGCTCTGTTTATATATGGTCCCATTCTGTATGGAGAGCTCTCAGCTCTGTTTATATATGGTCCCATTCTGCATGTAGAGCTCTCAGCTCTGTTTATATATTGTCCCATTCTACATGGAGAGCTCTCAGCTCTGTTTATATATGGTCCCCATTCTGCATGGAGAGCTCTCAGCTCTGTTTATATATGGTCCCCATTCTGTATGGAGAGCTCTCAGCTCTGTTTATATATGGTCCCCATTCTACATGGAGAGCTCTCAGCTCTGTTTATATATGGTCCCATTCTGCATGGAGAGCTCTCAGCTCTGTTTATATATTGTCCCATTCTACATGGAGAGCTCTCAGCTCTGTTTATATATTGTCCCATTCTACATGGAGAGCTCTCAGCTCTGTTTATATATGGTCCCCATTCTGTATGGAGAGCTCTCAGCTCTGTTTATATATGGTCCCCATTCTGCATGTAGAGCTCTCAGCTCTGTTTATATATGGTCCCCATTCTGTATGGAGAACTCTCAGCTCTGTTTATATATGGTCCCCATTCTGCATGTAGAGCTCTCAGCTCTGTTTATATATGGTCCCATTCTGTATGGAGAGCTCTCAGCTCTGTTTATATATGGACCCCATTCTGCATTGAGAGCTCTCAGCTCTGTTTATATATGGTCCCCATTCTGCATGTAGAGCTCTCAGCTCTGTTTATATATTGTCCCCATTCTGCATGTAGAGCTCTCAGCTCTGTTTTGTAACTGTTGCGCTCATGATATGCTCCAGCAGACCCACCCCTCCAACCACAGGCACATGGAGTGATCCAGACAAAACCGTCAGGACCTCCCATCCCAGCTGCCCCAGTCCGTAAGAGAAGCAGGGAGGGTGGGGAGGAACCTCAGGCCTCCACATACTCCAAGAGGCGCAGGGATGAACGCTCTTACACAATCCACAGGATGTCCCCAGGCACTGAAATTACTTTGAAATTGATATGCAATTTGTCATGCTTGATACCTTTACTAATGAGTTTACTGATAATTTAGAGTTACTTTAGTAAGAATTTAAATACATATGTTTCTTGTTCTTTAACACTTGAGTGTTGTAATACAATCACATACAGTAGGCTAGTTATTGTGTATTTTGTAGAATGAAAGAAAGGTATAAAATAGCCTCCAACACTCTACTCAACAAATTGGATGCAGTCTATCACAGTGCCATCCGTTTTGTCACCAAAGCCCCATACATTACCCACCACTGCGACCTGTACTGTCTCGTTGGTTGGCCCTCGCTTCATACTCGTCGCCAAACCCACTGACTACAGGTTATCTACAAGTCTCTGCTAGGTAAAGCCCCGCCTTATCTCAGCTCACTGGTCACCATAGCAGCACCCACTAGTAGCACGCGCTCCAGCAGGTATATCTCACTGGTCACCCCCAAAGCCAATTCCTCCTATGGTCGTCTTTCCTTCCAGTTCTCTGCTGCCAATGACTGGAACGAACTGCAAAAATCTCTGAAGCTGGAGACTCATACCTCCCTCACTAGCTTTAATCACCAGCTGTCAGAGCAGCTCACAGATCCGCGCACCTGTACATTGCCCATCTGCAAACAGCCCATCTATCTACCTATCTCATCCCCATACTGTATTTATTTATTTATCTTGCTCCTTTGCACCCCAGTATCTCTACTTGCACATTCATCTTCTGCACATCTACCATTCCAGTGTTTAATTGATATATTGTAATTACTTCACCACCATGGCCTATTTATTGCCTTAACTCCCTTATCTTACCTCATTTGCACTCACTGTATATAGACTTTTTGTTTTCTTTTGTTCTACTGTATTATTGACTGTTTGTTTGTTTATTCCATGTGTAACTCTGTGTTGTTGTATGTGTCAAATTGCTATGTTTTATCTTGGCCAGGTCGCAGTTGTAAATGAGAACTTGTTCTCAACTAGTCTACCTGGTTAAATAAAGGTGAAATAAATAAATAAATAAAAAATAAGTCAATAATATCTGGATATAGAAAGAGGTAAGGGGCAGCCCATCACTGCAGTGGGATACATCAGGGTCAATAGTGTTTCTAGGTAGTCTTAAACAAATCTACTTTGAAACAAAAGTACACACCTAACACACATGGTTATGGGCTTGTGTATAGAGTTAAAACGTATTCCATTTTGAGTTTGCATCCCTATATTACACTTTTTATACATCATAGAAGACTGAAATATAACAACACTGTTTGACATAGAAACACCAGACTTTCTGTGTTTTAATATGTATTTATTTATTATCAATTATGAAATGATGAAAATTATTAATATCGTTCCAGCCATGAGACCACTAGCGGGCGCTTTTGATCATTTGACTGCAGGAAAGGCTACTTATACTACTGTACATAACACAGACCCAGAAGAGGGAGAGTCTATTGACTATCAGGAAAGGCTACTTATACTACTGTACATAACACAGACCCAGAAGAGGGAGAGTCTATTGACTATCAGGAAAGGCTACTTATACTACTGTACGTAACACAGACCCAGAAGAGGGAGAGTCTATTGACTATCAGGAAAGGCTACTTATACTACTGTACATAACACAGACCCAGAAGAGGGAGAGTCTATTGACTATCAGGAAAGGCTACTTATACTACTGTACATAACACAGACCCAGAAGAGGGAGAGTCTATTGACTATCAGGAAAGGCTACTTATACTACTGTACGTAACACAGACCCAGAAGAGGGAGAGTCTATTGACTATCAGTGACTGGCTGTTATGTTATATATTATTTTTTTATTTAAACTTTATTTAAGTAGGCAAGTCAGTTAAGAACAAATTCTTATTTACCATGACGGCCAACTAAATGCTGGGGAGCAATAGAACATCAGCTTGGAATATCCATCACGTGTGTCAGAAGAACACATGCTTTGCCTTTTACTTACACCCAGGTTTCTTCTTCTGGTCAGGAGGACTACTGTGTACTGTATTAAACTGATGATGCCAAACACCAATATACAGCCAACTCCTGATAAGTGTGCTTAGTGCATTGCAGTTTACCAATCTTCATTTTGGAGATTGAACAATCTTTATCCTCTCTGGGGTAGGGGGCAGTATTTTGACGTTTGGATGACAAACGAGCCCAAAGTAAACTGCCTGTTATTCAGGCTGTCGTGTCTTTGGGCACCATTAAATGAAGACATGTTTATCAAAATAACTCCCTGTAATTATTATCACGCGATTAAACTGATTAATCGTTTAACTGTAATTAACTAGGAGATCGGGGCACCAAGGAAAATATTCAGATTACAAAGTTATAATTTTCCTAATATAACTTTCCTATATTATAACATTATATATTATATTATATTATAGGCCGATTATCTTCTGGTTTAAATGGTGTATTTTACCTCGCGTCCAGTCTCATTCCAAACGTCGTAAATTGTTGTATCTGCACGAACCCAGACTTTAGTAAAAGTCATCCATACATCAATTGTCTTAAAATCATTTATTTACTAAACTAAGTAATTCACAGAAAGCATACAAACAGTTGGTTATCGTTACAAAGCATTGGTGGAGTAATGTGCCCTAGTGGGCTAAACAGGCATGGCGGCCTGTTAAACAAATAAGGGGGTTGGCGGCAGCGGAGAAGGCACACAGAGTTGATAAATATTAACAATTGATATGCTAATCCTTTGCACATGAACGCTCACTCATTCGGGAACAATTGCAATCAATATATATTTATGCTCAGTGTGTTGTCGGGATCCTCGTTGGAGTTTTTGTTCTGTTGGAGAGTTTTGTCCTCGTTCTCTCTCTCTCGGTTAGAATGGATCTTTCAAAGCGACATCCATTAATGTCATTATAGAATGGATGTTTCGTCGGTCTTCGCGTTCGATGATATCGAGTACTTAGCTGCAGACTAATAATTAATATCAAAGACTTGTTCTTATTCAGTCGGTATCGATAGTCTAAAAGTTAACCACGTGGTGTAGTTAACTTTCAGGAGAGGAATTGGATGGTCAAACCTATTGGCCAACTCGTAATGGAGGGGAGGCCTGGTCTGATGAAAGAAAATCAGGGTGGGGGTTTTATACGTGAACATAGAACAGGCTTGTCACATGACGCCTGGTCCTGTCTGTGTCCCTGGGGGCGTGCCGATGACTGATTTAAGCTTTGAACAGAAATACATTCTATCACATTAACATCAGTACATAGCATCTCAACGTATTCCAAATAGCTTTATCCTTATTAATACATTTTATACAACCATTTAGATGCAAGTCCCATAGCTGAGGCTATTATATAAACAGTATTATGGTAATATGGCTATATTGTCTCTTCTGAGTATCACAAAATTGTACCAAGCGGACCAGTTCGAGCTGGATTCTTCACTGATCTTTTATACCTTCTCCAGAACATAAATGTCATTCGGTTCCCCAATTCTGTGAGTTGGAAGAATTTCCTTTGTCTCTCTATGAAACTCCTCTGTGTCTCAACTGGGCCATGCGGCAGGACATTCTCCTTTAGAATTTTACGACCCCTTCACACAGGGCCTGGGTGGGGGGAGGTAGGTTGGGGGATGGTGCAAGGGGGAGGGGGTCAACTGTCCTCCCTGTATTCAAAGAGGGCAACGTCATGACAAGGCCCAGAAGCTAGGATATGCATGTTCATGGTAGTATTGGATAGAAAACACTCTGAAGTTTCTAAAACTGTTAAAATAATGTCTGTGAGTATAACAGAACTGGTATGTCAGGCAAAAACCCGAGGAAAATCCATCCCGGAAGTGGGATTTTTTTGATGTGAGTTGTTTTCCATTGAATGCCTATTGACTATGTAATGGGTTAGGGCCCAGAATGCAGTTCCTATGGCTTCCACTACATGTCAACAGTCTTTAGACATTGTTTCAGGCTTGTATTCTGAAAAATTAGGAAGAATGAGACCATTTTGTAAGTGGACTGTAGAATGAAGCAGAGCTGGTTTGTGCGCATGACCGATTGCGTGCCCTTCATTGTTTTTCCTTTTTATTGACTATGCTGTTGTCCGGTTGAAATATTATCGATTATTTAGACAATTGACAACCTGAGGATTAATTATAAACATAGTTTGACATGTTTTGACAAACTTTATCGGTACTATTAGGATGTATTCGTCTGCATGTTTTGACCGCCTTGGAGCCAGTGGATTACTGAACAAAACGCACAAACAAAACAGAGTTTTTGGGATATGAAGAGGGACTTTATCGAACAAAACAAACATTTATTGTGTAGCTGGGACTCTTGTGACTGCAACCATATGAAGATCTTCAAAGGTAAGTGATTAATTTTATTGCTATTTCTGACTTTTGTAATTCCTTTTTTTGTAATTCCTGGTATGCTTTCACCGTAAAGCCTTTTTGAAATCTGACAAAGTGGCTGGATTAACAAGAAGTTCATCTTTAAGCCGATGTATAACACTTGTATTTTTTATGAATGTTTATTATGACTATTTCTGTATTTTCAATTTGGCGCTCTGCAATTTCACCGGATGTTGGCCCAGAGAGGTTATGCGACTGTGTTGCTTTTTATCTGTATCTGTTTGTGCCAGTTAAATGCACACATTCATGACCGTCTCAAAGCCAATGCTAGGCCAACATTCGGAGTTGAGTCCGGAGTGGCTGATGTGACTTTTCCTGTTTTTCTGCATGTTTCAGCCTGCATGAGAGAGTTATGCTCTCATCTCTCTCTCTGTTCTCTGTATGGTGATGCCAAGCTGACTGTAATAGAATATAGTAGATACTGATCTGCTTGACTGTTCCATAACACACAGGGAGTGGTAGGCCACTGTGTGCTGAGGCAGAGTGTAACGTCGGGAAGCAAGTACAGGGAGTGACTTTAATAATAAATAACACAAGGAACAAAACAAGAAACACAAGTAGCGTACAGACATGAAACACTGAAACAGAAACAATAACACCTGGGGAAGGAACCAATGGGAGGGACAGATATAGGGCAGGTAATCAGGGAGGTGATGGAGTCAGGTGAGTCTGATGAGGCGTTGGTGCACCTAACCATGGTGACAGGTGTGTGTAATGATGAGCAGACTGGCGACCTCGAACGCCAGAGAGGGAGTATATGTGACAAAATGGCATTTAATTCAAGAAACTTCATCTCATCCTCTTCATCCATAGAACTATTCTTCCAAACCTACTAGTGTGTTGTCACATCCTGACCAGTATAGAGGATATTTTGTTATTGTAGTTTGGTCAGGACGTGGCAGAAGGTAGTGGATTTATGTATTACGGGGTTTGTTGGTCACTGGTTTATGTTTGTATTTCTATGGGTATGTTCTAGGTTAGTTTTTCTATGTGTAGGTTGGGTGCTGGACTCTCAATTGGAGGCAGGTGTTTCTAGTTGCCTCTGATTGGGCGTCTCTGGCTGTGCCAGCCGGGCGCAGCAAGAATCACCGCCAGCCGGGCGAAGTCAGGGTCGCCCACCAGTCCTCCGACGCGGCCAGGAGCGCCACCTAAGTGGGCGATGCCGAGGGTGGAGCCGCCTCCGATATAGGTGGGTTGGGGAGGGGGGGTGTAGCACAGTGCCGTTGTTGACGGCAGCCACCCTCCCTTCCCTCCCTGTAGTTTAGGGGGATTTTTCTGTTTGTTTTGGGGTTTTCTGTGTTTTGTGTAGGTGCATCCGGAGTCTGCACCTTTGGGGGGGGGGGGGGGGGGGGGTACTGTCACGTCCTGACCAGTATAGAGGATATTTTGTTATTGTAGTTTGGTCAGGACGTGGCAGAGGGTAGTTGATTTATGTATTATGGGGTTTGTTGGTCACTGGTTTATGTTTGTATTTCTATGGGTATGTTCTAGGTTAGTTTTTCTATGTGTAGGTTGGGTGCTGGACTCTCAATTGGAGGCAGGTGTTTCTAGTTGCCTCTGATTGGGAGTCCTATAAGTAGGTGTGTGTTTTGTTTGTCACTTGTGGGTAGTTATTTGTTAGCACTGCTTTTGTTGAGCCTGCTACTCTGTTCCTGTCGTTAGTTTGTTTATTGTTTTTTCGTGGTGTTCTCATTGTTATAATAAAGATGTTGAGCACGCAACCCGCTGCGCCTTAGTCCCGTTCTATCTTCCACGACAGCTGTTACATGTGTACTCTTGTCACCCCTCTCTCTGTCTGTGTTCAGCATCATTTGTATAGATTCAGCATTATTGGTATATATTCAGCGTCATTTGTATATATTCAGCATCGCTGGTTTAGGTTCAGCATCATTGGTATAGATTTAGCATCATTGGTAAATATTCAACATCATTGGAATATATTCAGCATCATTGGTATAGATTGAGCATCATTGGTATAGATTCAGCATCATTGGTATAGATTTGTGTGAATGAGATTATTGAGTTCTCAGTGTGTTAATGCGATAAGAAAAACATTCCAGGTGATCAATGTCTATATTATCATGTTGAATTCAAAGATGAGAGGAGTCAAAGACATCAAGTCTAAACTCTAACCTCCTCTCTCCTCTTTCTCCCTCCCTCCATCATCACTCCATCCCTCCCTCCCTCCCTCCCTCCCTCCCTCCCTCCCTCCCTCCCTCCCTCCCCCCCCCCCCCCCCCCCCCCCCCCCCACACACACACACACACACACACACACACACACACACACACACACACACACACACACACACACACACACCTCCACTATAGGCTACACACACTCACAATTAGGCAGGCGTTATGTTCTCTATAAATTCTCTGTCTTTATAAAATCTTTCTCACACCTGTTGCGCAGTAGATTCAGCATCAGTGGTATATTTTCAGCTGTACGCTACTTCCCCACCCTGTTCTGTTAGCGTCTCTCCTCTGTTTGGTAAGTAACCATTTTTCACTTATTCTACTATTACTATTGGTGTCTTTGGTTTAATGGAGTAGGTTATCTAGTGTAATAAACAGGCTCAAACAACTGTAATAACTGTTTCCAAGTGTGACTAGCTACTGATCTGTCTCGTCTGGTAAACTTGTAGGCTATAATGTTCATTAGTCTTCGCTTGATTTGATTCAAAAATCTGTTATTCTATGGTTTGTTATGCAGGATGATGGGCCATACTATTTACTGATTAAGACATAATGTAGTCTATCTATAGGAAGACCTTTGAACATTGAAGCAATGTTTTTGTTTTAGAACTCTATTAGGCCTACAAACGTTTTTCTCAGCCGGTCCAAGTCATTTTATAGGCATTATTACTCACCAATTATCATCAGCTTGATTTCTTTACACTGAACTGTTGCAAAACCCTTTCCTCTCCTGTCACACCCCTCTCCATCCCCAAATCCCCAAACTTTCACACTTATGATGATGTGTCACATGGTCAAGCTATGACAGAGGTTATTTAACCTTTTTTTAACTAGACAAGTCAGTTAAGAACAAATTCTTATTTACGATGACGGCCTACCCCGGGTCCAACCTGGTTAAAGGACAATCTACACAGCTAGAGATGTTGGATATTCCTAAAGAAATGGGGAGGCACCAAAAGAAAAGGAGGAGTCTGAGGTAGAGGGAATGTGTAAAGGAGTGGAAGATGACAGGTTAAATGTCACTAAGTAACAGACTGTGCTTTCAGAGACAAAGAAAGCCAACTCCCATCCTCCCTAAATGTGCATTGTTAATTAGTTTGCTTCAAAGGAATAGTTTGCTATTAGTCAGCATATTAGTGCGATCTATCAGGTATGAAGGGAAGACCCAGGTGCAGACCACGTCGAATAAACAATAGTTGCAAACAGGGGCAGGCAAAAAACAGGTCAAGGCAGGCAGGGGTCAGAAAACCAGAGGTGGGGCAACGGTATCGGACGGCAGGCAGGCTCAAGGTCAGGGTAAGGCAGAGATCGGTAATCCTGAGGGGGGCAGAGGTACAGATTGACAGGCAGGCTCAGGGACAAGCAGAGTGGTCAGGCAGGCTGGCTCGGAGTCAGGACAGGCAAGGGTCAAAACCGGGAGGGCGAGAAAAGAGAGACTAGGAAAAATCAGGAGCTGAGACACAAAATTTTGGTTGACTTGAACAAGCAAGACAAACTGGCACAGACAGACAGAAAACACAGGTATAAATACACAGGGGATAAATGGGGAAGATGGGCGACACCTGGAGGGGGGTGGAGACAATCACAAAGACAGGTGAAACAGATCAGGGTGTGACACCATCAAGACACTCACTGTACTGAGCATGTATCAAATCAAATCAAATTTTTGTCACATGCGCCGAATACAACAGGTGTAGGTAGATCTTACAGTGAAATGGTTACTCACGAGCCCCTAACCAACAATGCAGTTTAAAAAAAATGAGAATAAGAAATAAAAGTAACAAGTAATTAAAGAGCAGCAGTAAAATAACAATAGTGAGACTATATACAGGGGGGTACCGGTACAGAGTCAATGTGCTGAGGCACCGGTTAGTCGAAGTAATATGTACATGTAGGTAGAGTTATTAAAGTGACTTTTGAGGAGCTGATGACCAATGCCAAATCTTTTCAGTCTCCTGAGGGGGAATAGGTTTTGTCAAGCCCTCTTCACGACTGTCTTGGAGTACTTGGACCATGTTAGTTTGTTGGTGATGTGGACACCAAGGAACTTGAAGCACTCAACCTTCTCCACTGCAGCCCCTTCGATGAGAATGGGGGCGTGCTCGGTCCCCTTATTCCTGTAGTCAACAATCATCTCATTTGTCTTGATCACGTTGAGGGAGAGGTTGTTGTCCTGGCACCACGCGGCCAGGTCTCTGACCTCCTCCCTATAAGCTGTCTCGTTGTTCTCGGTGATCAGGACTACTACTGTTGTGTCATCGGAAAACTTAATGATGGTGTTGTAGTCGTACCTGGCCATGCAGTCACGAGTGAACAGGGAGTACAGGGGGGACTGAGCACACTGCCCTGATGGGGCCCCTGTGTTGAGGATCAGCGTGGCGGATGTGTTGTTACCTACCGTTACCACCTGTGGGCGGCCCGTCAGGAAGTCCAGGATCCAATTGCAGAGGGAGGTGTTTAGTCCCAGAGTCCTTAGCTTATTGATGAGCTATGAGCTCGCTATGGTGTTGAACGCTGAGCTGTAGTCAATGAATAGTATTCTCACATAGGTGTTCCTTTTCTAGGTGGGAAAGGGCAGTGTGGAGTGCAATTGGGATTGCATCATCTGTGGATCTGTTAGGGTGGTATGCAAATTGGAGTGGGTCTAGGGTTTCTGGGATGATGTTGTTGATGTGAGCCATGACCAGGCTTTCAAAGCACTTTCATGGCTACAGACGTGAGTGCTACTGGTCGGTAGTCATTTAGACAGGTTACCTTAATGTTCTTGGGCACAAGGACTGTGGTGGTCTGCTTAAAACATGTTGTTATTACAGACTCGGACAGGGAGTGGTTGAAAATGTCAGTGAAGACACTTGCTAGTTGGTCAGCACATGCTCGCAGTGCACGTGCTGGTAATCCATCTGGCCCGGCGGCCTTGTGAATGTTGACCTGTTAAAAGGTCTTACTCATCGGATACGGAGATCGTGATCACACAGTCGTCCGGAACAGCTGGTGCTCTCATGCATGTTTCAGGGTTATTTGCCTCGAAGCGAGCATAGAAGTAGTTTAGCTCGTCTAGTTGGCTCGTGTCACCGTGCTTCCCTTTGTAGCCTGTAATGGTTTGCAAACCCTGCCACATCCGGCGAGTGTCAGAGCCGGTTTAGTACGACTCAATCTTAGTCTTAATCTTTATCTACCACTGTAATTTACACCCCCCTCCTCCCTCTGTCCCCTCCCATCTCCCCCTTCTCTCTCTCTCCCCTCCCATCTCCCCCCTCCCTCTCTCCATTCCTCAGTGTATCCTTCTCTCTGCAGCCATGCCGTCTCAGTTGGAGAGATCCATGCAGTCCCTGATCACGGTGTTCCATCGCTATGCCGACAAGGACGGTGACTATAACAGACTGAGCAAAAAGGAGCTGAAAGAACTCATGCAGACAGAACTGGGCAGCTTCCTGAAGATACCATAGATATCCCTCTCTCTCTTTCTCTCTCTCTCTTTTCTATCCCTCTGTTTTTATCTCACTGTCCCTCAACACTTTCTCTGTCTTTCTCATCTCAAGCTCTTTCCCTCTCATTCTAATTTCTCTCTCTCACTTTATTAGAATAAAGAGTATCCAAAGTCAATCTAATCTCCCCTCCCATCTCTCTCTTTCTCTCTCGCTCTCTCTCTTACTCATTCTCTTCATCTCCTCCATCTCTCCTTCCCTCTCAGTCCCAGAAGGACCCAGCCGCCATAGACACGATCATGAAGAATCTGGACCAGAATGGTGATGGGAAGGTGAGCTTCGAGGAGTTTGCCTCTCTGGTGGTGGACCTCTCCATCGCCTGTGAACAGATCTACCAGCTCCACATCATGAAGGCTGCCGCTAAGAAGTGAAGGAGGACAGGACAAGGAGAAGCAGAGATGGATGTTTTTCTCTGTGTCATTTTGCTTTTCTAGACGTCAAATAAGTAATTTTATAAATAAGTCTTACTGTTGTGAATAAACAGTGGCTTTCCCACTCTGTATCTCTGTTTGTCACATTTGTTTGACGTGTGTCTGTCTGTTGTATTTGGCCTGTAATTTGTCCCATAAGTGTAAGACAGAATAGACTGTGCCAGTCACTTCTCAGTTCAGTATTGCCACAACTACATAGTAAACCTTGGCGCAAAGCCTTTCTAGATCCTATGCTAAAACGACTATAAATTCCCACTGGGCACAAACTGGTTAAATCAACGTTGTTTCAACGTAATTTGTCAACCTACAGTGAGGAAAAAAAGTATTTGATCCCCTGCTGACTTTGTACGTTTGCCCATTGACAAAAAAATTATCAGTCTATAATTTTAATGGTAGGTTTATTTGAACAGTGAGAGACAGAATAACAACAAAAGATTCCAGAAAAAGGCATGTCAAAAATGTTATAAATTGCTTTGCGTTTTAATGAGGGAAATAAGTATTTGACCCCCACTCAACCAGAAAGATTTCTGGCTCCCAGGTATCTTTTATACAGGTAACGAGCTGAGATTAGGAGCACACTCTTAAAGGGAGTGCTCCTAATCTCAGTTTGTTACTTGTATAAAAGACACCTGTCCACAAAAGCAATCAATCAATCAGGTTCCAAACTCTCCACCATGGCCAAGACCAAAGAGCTCTCCAAGGATGTCAGAGACAAGATTGTAGACCTACACAAGGCTGGAATGGGCTACAAGACCATCGCCAAGCATCTTGGTGAGAAGGTGACAACAGTTGGTGCGATTATTCGCAAATGAAAGAAACACAAAAGAACTGTCAATCTCCCTCGGCCTGGGGCTCCATGCAAGATCTCACCTCGTGGAGTTGCAATGATCATGAAAACGGTGAGGAATCAGCCCAGAACTACACGGGAGGATCTTGTCAATGATCTCAAGGCAGCTGGGACCATAGTCACCAAGAAAACTTCACACTACGCCGTGAAGGACTGAAATCCTGCAGTGCCCGCAAGTTCCCCCTGCTCAAGAAAGCACATATACATGCCCGTCTGAAGTTTGTCAATGAACATCTGAATGATTCAGAGGACAACTGGGTGAAAGTGTTGTGTTTAGATGAGACCAAAATGGAGCTCTTTGGCATCAACTCAACTCGCCGTGTTTGGAGGAGGAGGAATGCTGCCTATGACCCCAAGAACACCATCCCCACCGTCAAACATGGAGGTGGAAACATTATGCTTTGGGGGTGTTTTGCTGCTAAGGGGACAGGACAACTTCACCGCATCAAAGGGACGATGGACGGGGCCATGTACCGTCAAATCTTGGGTGAGAACCTCCTTCCCTCAGCCAGGGCATTGAAGATGGGTCGTGGATGTGTATTCCAGCATGACAATGACCCAAAAAACACGGCCAACGCAACAAAGGAGTGGCTCAAGAAGAGGCACATTAAGGTCCTGGAATGGCCTAGCCAGTCTCCAGACCTTAATCCCATAGAAAATCTGTGGAGGGAGCTGAAGGTTCGAGTTGCCAAACGTCAGCCTCGAAACCTTAATGACTTGGAGAAGATCTGCAAAGAGGAGTGGGACAAAATCCCTCCTGAGATGTGTACAAACCTGTTGGCCAACTACAAGAAACGTCTGACCTCTGTGATTGCCAACAAGGGTTTTGCCACCAAGTACTAAGTCATGTTTTGCAGAGGGGTGAAATACTTATTTCCCTCATTAAAATGCAAATCAATTTATAACAGTTTTGACATGCATTTTTCTGGATTTTTTCCAGTCTCTCACTGTTCAAATAAACCTACCATTAAAATTAGAGACTGATCATTACTTTGTCAGTGGGCAAACGTACAAAATCAGCAGGGGATCAAATACCTTTTTCCTTCACTGTATTGTGATGTGGAATCTAAGTGGAAAATACATTGGCTTTGCAAAAAGTCATTGACGTAAACTGTCTTGAGGGTGAAATTTCAACCACAGGATTACACCATCATGTTAACCAAATTTCAACAGACAAATCTTATATAAATATGTTGAATGTATTACTTTGAAACAACATCAGATCTTCAATGTAATGGCCACTATTATCAGAACCAAGGTAAGACCCAGATGCAGACTGTCAAAGTAACAATGTTTATTGTAGCAACAGGGAAGGCAAAGGCAGGTCAAGGCAGGCAGGGGTCGATAATCCAGAGTGGGGCAGAGGTAAAGGTCAGCAGGCAGGCTCAGGGACAGGCAGGGAGGTCAGGCAGGCGGGCTCTGAGTCAGGACAGGCAAGGGTCAAAACCAGGAGAAAAGAGGGGCTGGGAAAAGATAGTCGCTGATGGAACAAAATGCTGGTAAACTTGAACAAACAAGACGAACTGGCAACAAACAGACAGAGAACACAGGTATAAATACACAGGGGATGATTGGGAAGATGGGAGAAACCTGGAGGGGGGTGGAGCCAAGCACAAGGACAGGTTAAACAGATCAGGGCGTGACAACTATAAGAAAATACACTAGGATGGGCAGCACGTCCTGGAAGGAGAGTTTAATTATCTGCAGCTATCACTTTGGTTACCCATTCAGGGTTCTAACCAAGCCCTGCTGAGTTTGTCACTGACTATTACCAATGTGCTATCTTAAACATGATTGTTGGGAAATCTCCACTAAATACATTCACGGATGCTATGTAAGTCATTCCAAAGGGTAGATTTAACAGAGCAAATTAAATGTAACCATACTGTCACAAGATTCGTAGTGGAGAGAAGAGGACCAAGACGCAGCGGGAATATGGATACTCATATTTTAATTTCCAAGAAAAAGGAGTAAAGCATCCACTTGACGAAACAATAAGAGATACTCACGACAGTGCAACAGTTCTGCAGGCTATTAAACGCAGTGCAAAAACAACTACCCACAACCCCAAAGAAAAACACACACATCTGTATAGGACTCCCAATCAAAGGCAACTCAACACACCTGCCTTCAATTGGAAGTCCCAATCACCAAGACAAACATTCACACACACAAAACTGCCACGTCCTGACCCCAAAACTAATACAATAGCTCCATCTGCTAGTCAGGACGTGACAGTACCCCCCCCCCCCCCTCAAGGTGCAGACCCCGGAATGCACCTACCAACAGAAAACACACGAAAAAATCCCCAACAACAACCCTTTAAACAATAACCCCTAAACAATAAGGGAGGGTGGCTGCCGTCAACAACAGCACTGTGCTACACCCTCCTTCCCCAACCCACCTATCCTGGAGGTGGCTCAGGTGCAGGACGTGGACCTCGCTCCACCTTCGGCGTCGCCCACTTCGGTGGCGCCGCTAACTGCGCCGGGCAGACGGGCCACTCGGGCTGGGCCGGAGGACAGGAGGGCCACTCGGGCTGGGCCGGAGGACAGGAGGGCCACTCGGGCTGGGCCGGAGGACAGCAGGGTCACTCGGGCTGGGCCGGAGGACAGGAGGGCCACTCGGGCTGGGCCGGAGGACAGGAGGGCCACTCGGGCTGGGCCGGAGGACAGGAGGGCCACTCGGGCTGGGCCGGAGGACAGGAGGGCCTCTCGGGCTGGGCCAGAGGACAGGAGGGCCACTCGAGCTGGGCCGGAGGACAGGAGGGCCACTCGGGCTGGGCCGGAGGACAGGAGGGCCACTCGGGCTGGGCCGGAGAACAGGCGGGCCACTCGGGCTGGGCCGGAGGACAGGAGGGCCACTCGGGCTGGGCCGGAGAACAGGCGGGCCACTCGGGCTGGGCCTGAGGACAGGCGGGCCACTCGGGCTGGGCCGGAGGACAGGCGGACCACTCGGGCTGGGCCGGAGGACAGGAGGGCCACTCGGACTGGGCCGGAGGACAGGAGGGCCACTCAAGCTGGGCCGGAGGACAGGAGGGCCACTCGGGCTGGGCCGGAGGACAGGAGGGCCACTCGGGCTGGGCCGGAGAACAGGCGGGCCACTCGGGCTGGGCCGGAGGACAGGAGGGCCACTCGGGCTGGGCCGGAGAACAGGCGGGCCACTCGGGCTGGGCCTGAGGACAGGTGGGCCACTCGGGCTGGGCCGGAGGACAGGCGGACCACTCGGGCTGGGCCGGAGGACAGGCGGGCCACTCGGGCTGGGCTGGAGGACAGGCGGGCCACTCGGTCTGGGCCGGAGAACAGGAGGGCCACTCGGGCTGGGCCGGAGGACAGGAGGGCCACTCGGGCTGGGCCGGAGGACAGGCGGGCCACTCTGGCAGCTCCGGGCAGTCGGGCCACTCTGGCAGCTCCGGGCAGTCGGGCCACTCTGGCAGCTCCGGGCAGTCGGGCCACTCTGGCAGCTCCGGGCAGTCGGGCCACTCAGGCAGCTCCTGACTAGCGGGCGGCTCTGGCAGCTCCTGACTGGCGGGCAGCTCAGGCGACTCTTGACTGGCGGGCAGCTCAGGCGACTCTTGACTGGCGGGCAGCTCAGGTGACTCTTGACTGGCGGGCAGCTCAGGTGACTCTTGACTGGCGAGGCTGGGCTGACGCACTAGACGCCTAATGCGTGGGGCTGGTACTGGACGTGCCAGCCTGGAGACACGCACCTCCATGCTAGTGCGTATGGCGGGAAACACCGGACCGTAGAGGCGCACTGGCGGTCTTGAGCGCAGGGTTGGCATCACCCCTTCCGGCTCGATGCCTACTTCGCCCGGGCACATGCGGGGCGCTGGTACTGTGCCTACCGGTCTGAAAATCCCAGGCCTCACCACAGCCCCAACCCCAAAGCACGGGACCTGTCCAGTCTGCCCTACAAGGGTACGGGGAGCTGGCCTGGGGCTCCAATCTCGCCTCGCCAAATAGCCCTTGTGCCCCCCCCCAAAAAAATTATTGGGGCTGCCTCTCGGGTTCTACCTGCCTCCCAGGCAGGTTGTCACAGTGGGCCCGCAACTGCTCCCATGTCCAGTCAATCCTCTCCTCCAATACTTCCAGCGACCAGGAATCCATCTCCTCCCGAGCGCGCTGCTTCCAATAGTCCTCCTGTGGCTTCCTCCTCTTCCGCTGCTTGGTCCTTTGGTGGTGGGTAGTTCTGTCACAAGATTCGTAGTGGAGAGAAGAGGACCAAGACGCAGTGGGAATATGGATACTCTTATTTTAATTTCCAAGAAAAAGGAGTAAAGCATCCACTTGACGAAACAATAAGAGATACTCACGACAGTGCAACAGTTCTGCAGGCTATTAACCTCTATGGGCTAGGTGACCTACTCAACAGCCAGTTGAATCCCGTGGCGCGTTATTCAAATACCTTAGAAATGCTATTACTTCAATTTCTCAAACATATGACTATTTTACAGCATTTTAAAGACAAGACTCTCGTTAATCTAACCACACTGTCCGATTTCAAAAAGGCTTTACAACGAAAGCAAAACATTAGATTATGTCAGCAGAGTACCCAGCCAGAAATAATCAGACACCCATTTTTCAAGCTAGCATATAATGTCACATAAACCCAAACCACAGCTAAATGCAGCACTAACCTTTGATGATCTTCATCACATGACAATCTTAGGACATTATGTTATACAATACATGCATGTCTGTTCAATCAAGTTTATATTTATATCAAAAACCAGCTTTTTACATTAGCAGGTGACTAGCATGTGACTAGCATTCCCACCGAACACTTCCAGTGAATTTACTAAATTACTCACGATAAACGTTCACAAAAAACATAACAATTATTTTAAGAATTATAGATACAGAACTCCTCTATGCACTCGATATGTCCGATTTTAAAATAGCTTTTCGGTGAAAGCACATTTTGCAATATTCTAAGTAGATAGCCCGGCATCACAGGGCTAGCTATTTAGACACCCAGCAAGTTTAGCACTCACCAAAGTCAGATTTACTATAAGAAAAATTGTATTACCTTTGCTGTTCTTCGTCAGAATGCACTCCCAGGACTTCTACTTCAATAAAAAATGTTGGTTTGGTCCCAAATAATCCATTGTTCGTGCGTTCAAGACACTATCTGAAAGGGTAAATAAGGGTGACGAGCACGACGCATTTCGTGACAAAAGAATTCTAAATATTCCATTACCGTACTTCGAAGCATGTCAAACACTGTTTAAAATCAATTTTTATGCCATTTTTCTCGTAAAAAAGCGATAATATTCCGACCGGGAAATCGTTTATTAATACAAAGAGAGTGAAAGTAAAAGCATGCTATCCCCTCATGCACGAGCCTCAGTCTGATGGCCCTCTGATAGAGCACTTGCCAAACGCGCTAATGTGTTTCAGCCTGGGGATGGAATTACATCATTCAGCTTTTTCCCGCCTTCTGAGAGCCCATGGGAGCGGTAAGAAGTGTCACGTAACAGCAGAGATCCCCTGTTTTGGATAGAGATAATCAAGGATGGCAGGAAATGGTCAGACAGGCCACTTCCTGTAAGGAATCTTCTCAGGTTTTTGCCTGCCATATGAGTTCTGTTATACTCACAGACACCATTCAAACAGTTTTAGAAACTTTAGGGTGTTTTCTATCCAAAGCCAATAATTATATGCATATTCTAGTTACTGGGCAGGAGTAGTAACCAGATTAAATCGGGTACGTTTTTTATCCGGCCGTGCAAATACTGCCCCCTATCCCCAACAGGTTAAACGCAGTGCAAAAACAACTACCCTCAACCCCAAAGAAAAACACACACACACCTATATAGGACTCCCAATCAAAGGCAACTCAACACACCTGCCTTCAATTGGAAGTCCCAATCACCAACAAAAACATTCACACACACAAAACTGCCACGTACTGACCCCAAAACTAATACAATAGCTCTATCTGCTGGTCAGGACGTGACACATACTTTATCAATCATATATCAAGGATGCTATTTGATTATATAGAATTGGGAAGTCATCAACAGCTGTTGTTTAAATTCAGCCCAGGATTCTACTAAATATAGACAATACATACAGGCCTAGGGTTTCAAGCTTTGGTTGTTTTCAAATGGAATCTACAAGTTAATAATAAATATGTTGGATTCACATCTCCATGTTAACCAAAAATCCAAGTTAAAGAATAGGACTAAATGAAATAAAAATATATTTAAAACGCATTTAAAGTTTGAAAAAACTTTATGCACCTGAGCTCAATTTCAAGTCTCATAGAAAAAGGTCTGCAATCTTATGTATTTAAGTTACCTGTTTTTTATGTTTAATAAATTAGCTAAAATGTCTAAAAAACTGTTTCGCTTTGTAATTATGGGGAATTGATGAGGAAATGTTTTCATTTAATTTTGAATAAGCCTGTAACGTAACAAAATGTGGAAAAGGGAAGGGGTCTGAATACTTTCCAAATGCACTGTACATGTCCTTTTAATGTTATTATTTGGTTGCGTTGTCAACCATGCACAATTCATTATTACCTTTGTAATACAGTAAATAGCCTAAAGTTAAGGCTTTCTTACAAACTAACGTACATACCTGCAATGTAACAGTATTTATTCAACTTGAGTATTGAGTAACATACACATCCATTTCCACATTTTGAGTTTACAGTAACAATAAATGTCTTCTTATGTAATCATAGAAAGCATGCATGTTCAAGAGTACGCAAAGATCACCAGAGTGTGGAGATCTTCACAATTGCTATAATAATCTGAGCAGAATCTCGAATGGCATTGATAACTTGCACCATGTACTTTAATGTAATCTCAACTATAATCCAGGTCATTTGGTTGTGCTATTAGATTAGGCACAGTGATAACACATTAAATTGTTGTATAAATAAACAAAATATCTGACATTGTATTCCCATTTGAACTTTGCTTTGCTTTTAAATGGTTGAAAACATAATGATAACACATTTAGGTGACAACTAAACCAAAAAGATTTCCAAATTAATTTGGTTGTGATATTAGATGGTTTAAAGCATAGTGATAACACATTGGAAATTCAACTTCGTATGCAAACAGTGCAATTATGCCATCCGTAAGGCAATCAAAGAGGCAAAATGTCAGTACAGAGACAAAATGGAGTCGCAATTCAACGGCTCAGACACCAGATGTATTTGGCAGGGACTCCAGACAATCACGGATTACAAAGGGATAACCAGCCACATTGCAGACACCAACGCCTTGCTCCCGGACAAGCTAAACACCTTCTTCGCCTGCTTTGAGAATAACACAGTGCCACCAATGTTCCTGTACCCAAGAAAGCAAAGGTAACTGAATTAAATTACTATCGCCTCGTAGCACTCACTGCTGTCATCATGAAGTGCTTTGAGAGGCAAGTTAAGGATCATATCACCTGTTGTACACGGAACGAGGAAGAGCTCGGTTTGTTTGTTTGGAAAGTTGGTTGTTTAAAAGTATATTGGAAAGTTCTTGGTAGCTACCTAGCTTCTTATGTTTGATACCGCGACACAGATGGCATCAGTTGCTGGGACTGCTTGTATCTTTCCAGTGATCCTGTCGACCAAGGACGGGTCTGAGAAGCTATTTGGCATCACAGCAAGCTTAGCTGCTAGCTAGCTGGACATCAAGGAAGCGAGGTGTTATTGATGGCAGCCCGCGATGCGGTTAGCCATTGTGGCTGGGACCGTGGATTGTCCTGGATTTGTGGCTGTCTAGATCCCTGCTGTTTGTTGTTTTCAATTTTCCCCTTGACCTGCCCTGTCTGGCACTGCGAGAAGTAACAGCCTAACATACATTGCTAGCTACCATGACAAAGACCAAAGCCGGCGGGAGTACCATTGAGGACAGTGCCAGTGGTGTCTCTCTATCACGTGAAGGATCTTTTAAACTAACAAAAAGAGACCTATAAGCAGTTGTTACAACAACAAGAAAATAGTTTCAAGTGTTTTGTCCAAATACTCATGGATTCTACTAATAAATTAATTGATGACCTGACCAGAGGTCCAGGACCTGAAGAACAGTTTGCACTTCTCCCAGGGTCAGCTCAACGAGTTGAAACAGGAGAACGGCAAGATGACAGCAATCTATAAGTCATTGAGAGAGGACATCAATTCGGTGTGTGAATCCATGATAACAATGACAGATAAATTAGATTATCTCGAGGGACAATCAAGGCGAAACAACATGGATGTGGATGGAATTGCAGAATCTCCACATGAGACCTGGATGGAGTCTGAGGACAAAGTGAGGGAAATGATCTCTGAGAAATTGAAGTTGGACCACAGGAAGATTGAGCTGGAGCGCACCTCAGGATTGGAAAACCCTCCACCGGCCCAGGTGATAGGCCCAGGCCAAAAGTGGTCAAGTTCCTGAGGTTCAAAGACAAGATAGCTGTTCTGGAAAGAGCCAAGAACTTGAGAGGAATGTATATCTTCCTCAACGAGGAATATCCTGAAAGCTGAGCGCCAGAAGAGACAAGAACTGATCCCAGCCATGAACGCTGCCAGAGCGTGTGAGGACATTGAGTACATCCGCTACAACAGACTCCCAGAAGCCTGGAAGGGATGAGAGAGCCAAGCCTATGGGTTCGTAACCCTCAACCCCGCAGCACACACACACCAATTGATTAATGGACTGCTGAATGTATATATTTTTTTTTTGCTTTGTCGGCTCTTTTCAATATTATGACTATCTCTGATAAGCTACCCAGGAAAGGGCTGAAAATAGCCCATATTAATATATGTAGCCTTAGAAATAAGGTTCATGAAATCAATAACTTGCTAACATCAGATAACATTCATATATTAGCCATTTCTGAGACTCACTTAGATAATTCATTTGATGATACATCAGTAGCAATACAAGGATATAACATTTATAGAAGAGACAGAAATGCTTATGGGGGAGGTGTTGCTGTATATATTCAGAGCCATATCCCTGTAATGCTTAGAGAAGATCTTATGTCAAGTGTTATTGAAGTGTTGTGGTTGCAGGTTCACTTGGCACATCTAAAGCATTTTTCTTTTGGGGTGTTGCTATAGGCCACCAAGTGCTAACAGTCAGTATCTAAATAATATGTGTGAAATGCTTGACAGTGTATGTGATGTAAACAGAGGGGTCTACTTTCTTGGGGACCTGAATATTGACTGGTTTTCATCAAGCTGTCTGCTCAAGAGGAAGTGTCTTACTGTAACCAGTGCCTGTAATCTGGTTCAGGTTATTAATCAACCTACCAGGGTGTTTACAAACACTACAGGAACAAGATCATCCACATGTATCAATCACATTTTTACTAATACTGTATAACTTTGTTCTAAAGCTGTATCTGTACCCATTGGCTGCAGTGATCACAATATAGTGGTTATATCCAGGAAAGCCCCAGTTCCAACAGCTGGGCCTAAAATAGTCTATAAGAGATCATACAAAAGATTTTGCTGTGACTCTTATGTGGATGATGTTAAAAATATTTGTTGGTCTGATGTGATTAATGAGGAGCATCCAGACGCTGGACTTGATGAATTTATGAAATTGCTTCTTCCAATTATTGATAAACATGCACCTGTTAAGAAACTGACTGTTAGAACTGTTAAGGCTCCATGGATTGATGAGGAATTGAAAAACTATATGGTTGAAAGAGATGGGGCTAAAGGAGTGGCTAATAAGTCTGGCTGTACATCTGACTGGCATACTTACTGCAAATTGAGAAATGATGTGACTAAACTCAACAAAAAGAAGAAGAAACTTTATTATGAAGCCAAGATCAATGATATAAAGACTGATGGAACATTTTTTTGGAGTACTTTAAATTAAATTATTGGCAGAAAGACAAATCAGATGACTTATTCATCATAAAACCATTTGATGTTGCCAATTATTTTAATGATTATTTAATTGGCAAAGTGGGCAAACTTAGGCAGTAAATGTCTACGACAAACAGTGAGCAATTATATTCATGCATAAAAAAACAAATAATGAAAGAAAAGCAGTGCAAGTTTGAATTTTGTAAAGTTAGTGTGGGAGAGGTGGGAAAATGATTGTTAATGATCAATAATGACACCTCCTAGCATTGACAACTTAGATGGAAAGCTACTGAGGATGGTGGCTGACTCTATAGCCACTCCTATCTGTCATATTTTTAATCTGAGCCTAGAGCAAAGTCTTTGTCCTCATGCCTGGAGGGAAGCCAAAGTAATTCCGCTACCCAAGAGTGGTAAAGCGGCCTTTACTGGTTCTAACAGCAGACCTATAAGCTTGCTGCCAGCTCTTAGCAAACTGTTGGACAAAATAGTGTTTGACCAAATACAATGCTATTTCTCTGTAAACAAATGAACAACAGACTTTCAGCATGCTTATAGAGAAGGGCACTCAACATGTACTGCACTGACACAAATGACTGATGATTGGTTGAAATAAATTGATAATAAGATTATGGGAGCTGTACTGTTAGATTTCAGTGCAGCCTTTGATATTATTGACCATAACCTGTTGTTGAAAAAACTTAAATGCAATGGCTTTTCAACCTCTGCCATAATGTGCATTCTGATCTATCTATCTAATATAACTCAAATGGTTTTCTTTAATGGAAGCATCTCTAATGTCAAACATGTAAAGTGTGGTGTACCGCAGGGCAGCTCTCTAGGCCGTCTACTCTTTTCTATTTTTACAAATGACCTGCCACTGGCATTAAACAAAGCATGTGTGTCCATGTATGCTAATGATTCAACCACATACGCATCAGCAACCACCGCTAATGAAGTCACTGAAACCCTTAACAAAGAGTTGCAGTCTGTTTTGGAATGGGTGGCAAGTAATAAACTGGTCCTGAACATCTCTAAAACTAAGAGCATTGTATTTGGTGCAAATCATTCCTTAAGTGCTAGACCTCAGCTGAATCTGGTAATGAATGGTGTGGCTGCTGAACACGTTGAGGAGACTAAATTACTTGGTGTTACCTTAAGATTGTAAACTGTCATGGTCAAAACATATAGATTCAATGGTTGTAAAGTTGAAGAGAGATCTGGCCGTAATAAAGAGATGCTCTTTTTTGACACCACACTCCAAAAAGCCAGTTCTGCAGGCTCTAGTTTTGTCTAATCTTGATTATTGTCCAGTTGAATGATCCAGTACGGCAAGGAAAGACCTAGTTAAGCTGCAGCTGGCCCAGAACAGAGTGGCACATTTTGATCTTAATTGTAATCAGAGGGCTTATATAAATACTATGCATGCCAGTCTCTCTTGGCTAAGAGTTGAGGAAAGACTGACTGCATCACTTCTTCTTTTTATAAGAAACATTAATGTGTTGAAAATCCCAAATTATTTGCATAGTTAACTTACACACAGCTCTGACACACACACTTATCCCACCAGACATGCCACCAAGGGTCTTTTCATAGTCCCCAAATCCAGAACAAATTCAAGAAAGCGTACAGTATTATATAGACCCTTATTGCATGGAACTTCCTTCCATCTCATATTGCTCAAATAAACAGCAAACCTGGTTCCAAAAAACAGATAAAGCAACACCTCGCAGCACAACGCCTCTCCCCTATTTGACCTAGATAGTTTGTGTGTATGCATTGATATGTAGGCTATGTGTGCCTTAAAAAATGTATGTAGTTCTGTCCTTTAGCTGTTCTTGTCTAATGATGTTCTGTATTATGTCATTCTGTATTATGTTTCATGTTTTGTGTGGACCCCAGGAAGAGTAGCTGCTGCTTTTGCAACAGCTAATGGGGATCCTAATAAAATACCCAATACCAAATACCCCCACCTTACCTGACACCCTAGACCCACTTCAATTTCCATACCGCCCCAATAGATCCACAATCGATGCAATTGCAATTGCACTGCACACTGCCCTATCCCATCTGTACAAGAGTAATAACTATGCAAGAATGCTGTTCATAGACTACAGCTCAGCCTTCAACACCATAGTACCCTCCAAGATTATCTTTAAGCTCGGAGCCCTGGGTCTGAACCTCGCCCTGTGCAACTGAGTCCTGGACTTCCTAACGGGCCGCCCCCAGGGGGTGAAGGTAGGAACCACACCCCCACTACGCTTGTCCTCAACACAGGGGCCCCACAAGGGTGCGTGCTCAGGCCCCTCCTGTACTCACTGGTCACCAATGACTGCATGGCCACGCACGTCTTCAACTCAATCATTATGTTTTCAGATGACACAACAGTTATAGGTCTGATTACCAACAACAACGAGACAGCCTACAGGGAGGAGATGAGTGCCCTGGCGGAGTGGTGCCAGGAAAATAACCTCTCCCTCAATGTCAAC
The DNA here is from genome assembly GCF_901001165.1 of Salmo trutta. NCBI lineage: Eukaryota > Metazoa > Chordata > Actinopteri > Salmoniformes > Salmonidae > Salmo > Salmo trutta. The sequence continues at coordinate 2,637,928 of NC_042993.1, read as the reverse complement.
AAAACTAAGGAGATGATCGTGGACTTCAGGAGACAGCAGAGGGAGCACGCCCACATCGACCGGACCGCAGTAGAGAAAGTGAAAAGCTTTAAGTAACTTGGCATACACATCCCTGACAATCTGAAATGGTCCACCCACACAGACAGTATGGTGAAGAAGGTGCAACAGTGCCTCTTCAACCTCAGGAGGCTGAAGAAATATGGTTTGGTCCTTAAGACCCTCACAAGATTTTACAGATGCACCATTGTGATCATCCTGTCGGGCTGTATCACCGCCTGGTATGGCAACTGCACCGCTGGCAACCGCAGGGCTCTCCAGAGGGTGGTATGGTCTTCCCAACACATCACAGGGGGCAAACTACCTGCCCTCCAGTACACCTACAGCACCTGATGTCACAAGAAGGCCAAAAAGATCATCAAGGACATCAACCACCTGAACCACTGCCTGTTCACCCCACTATCATCCAGAAGGCGAGGTCAGTACAGGTGCATCAAATCTGGAACAGAGAAACTGAAAGACAGCTTCTATCTCAAGGCAATCAGACTGTTAAATAGTCATCACTAGCCGGCCTCCACCCAGTACCCTGCCCTTAGTCACTGTCACTAGCCGGTTACCACCCGGTTACTCAACCCTGCACCTTAGAGGCTGCTGCCCTATGTACATACTGTAGACATGGAATCACTGGTCACTTTAATAATGGAACACTAGTCACTTTAATAATGTTTACATACTGCTTTACTCATTTCATATGTATATACTGTATTCTATTGTATCTAGTCAATGCCACTCCAACATTGCTCGTCCTAATATTTATAATTCCATTCTTTTACTTTGAGATTTGTGTGTATTGTTGTGAATTATAGATACTACTGCACTGTTGGAGGTAGGACCACAAGCATTTCTCTACACCCTCAACAACATCTGCTGAACATGTGACCAATAACATTTGATTTTGGCTGTCTTTTTTAGTGGGTGAAAATAGGTTGTAATCTTATTGATCAACATATCAACCAAACATTACCCAATTCTCCACGTTGAAATGATGTGGCTGTAAACACTTACAAACTTAAACAAACTCATCAGGGAATACTTAACATTACATATTGAATGTCACACATAGACTAATCTCTCATGGACAGATCTACGTAAACATAACTGATACCGTAGAATCTGTAGGAGGCTGAACGGGAAGTGTAGGATAATGAGCAGCAGTACTTCTGCTTTAGGGGGTTTTTCCTCACTGGCTATTTGGACAAATCACAATTTCACAGGTGTCAGCATCTTTCGAATTTTGAAGGGGAGGGGGTATTCTGCCCGTAACTTGCAAAAAGAGAGGGTGTTCCTCCTCGTTCTAGTAAGCGAGCAGCTGAACATTTACCTGAGTTAACCAAGATAACATATATCCCTTTGATGCCTGTAATATTAACTCATGATACACAAACCTTTACTAAAAATCATTCCATTTATACTTTATTATACCTTTATGAGGGGGACTTTGTGCATGAATGTCTGTCTGTCTGTCTGTCTGTCTGTCTGTCTGTCTGTCTGTCTGTCTGTCTGTCTGTCTGTCTGTCTGTCTGTCTGTCTGTCTGTCTGTCTGTCTGTCTGTCTGTCTGTCTGTCTGTCTGTCTGTCTGTCTGTCTGTCTGTCTGTCTGTCTGTCTGTCTGTCTGTCTGTCTGTCTGCAGGTCTGTCTGTCTGTCTGCAGGTCTGTCTGCAGCTCTGTGGTTTACAATGACATCATCAATGTCAGGTAGGGTACAGGCCGGTGCTGATGGTGAACGATAACACCCAGCAACAGTCAACAAAGACCTATTTGAAAGTTTAATGCTTAAAACCAGCAGATCAAAATGTTTGGGGACAGTCTTGGTGGAGACAACCGAGCACTGAAGGTGTTCCTTGGTAATGTTTGCCACTCCCCCACCTTTGGAAGATCTGTCTTGCCAAAAACGGTTATAACCAGAAAGGTTAACATCAGTGTTCAAAACACTCTTCCTTAGCCACGTCTCAATAATGACCAACACATCTGGATTGGAGCTGTGAACCCACACTTTCAATTGATCAATTTTAGGTAATAAGCTTCTAGTGTTAACTTGCAGAAAACCAAGGCTTCTACGAAAGCAGAAATCAGTGAAGCAGATATCAGAGCACAAGTCAGAATTGGGGCTAGCAACAGTAGATGGGCCAGGGTGTACATGCACATTTCCAGATATCATCAACAGTAATACAATCAGGGCACGGCAGGGGACAGGGAGAGCTCTGCAGTGTTGATTTTTTAATACATTTGAATGTGCATCAGATCATATTGTACAGCAATTTCATCAGGTAACATGAATACAAAGCTGGAGAGGTGGTTAGAATAGGATGGGAGGCCAAGACTCTGTGTAACTAATAGGGAGTCAGTCCTGAGAGTGGGAACAAACATAGTCTGTCCCACGGTCGGGTAAACAAGCAAGTCCATAGTCAACAAAGCCTGCAGGAGTCATGAGGCAAATAGCATAAAGGAAAGGCTGTGCTCTGTGGTTCTCCTCCTCGTTCTAGTAATCAAGGGGCTGAACAATTACCTGAGTTAACCAAGATAACATATATCCCTTTGATGCCTGTAATATTAACTCATGATACACAAACATTTACTAAAAATCATTTCATTTATACTTTATTATACCTTTATGAGGGGGACTTTGTGTATGAATGTCTGTCTGTCTGTCTGTCGGTCTGTCTGTCGGTCTGTCTGCAGCGCTGTGGTTTATGATGACATCATCAATGTGTTGATTGTGGAGATCAAAATAATCCAGAACTCACCACTAGATGTCATGAGAACTCTTAAAGTCCTACTTGTCCTCCATCTTTCCTCCCTCAATGATAATATCACTATGCCACAGTTTGTGTTTGTTTGTTCATTTGGGCTATGACAGTCTATTACGAATCAGTCTGACAGTATTTTTGACAGTATTTAAATCTCAAGACAGTATGACATGCATCAGAAAGGCATTAGGAAGTTCCAAAGATCATCAGGCAATAATGTACCTACTAGTTCCTGAGAGTCTTATCTTTCACTGATTGGATCCCAATACTTTGTAGCATGAACCATTCAAAAGATAGAGCCACATTTGAAGGAAGAAAAGAGAAACAGCTGTTTATTACAACAGCATCTAGCAGCATCCGGATGTTACTGATGTAACCCTGGTTCTATGATCCAAGCAAAAAGGTTCTCTCATGACCCCATTTTCAAATCAGGTGACCCCATGTAGCGAACCCTAGTTTGGGAAGCACTGCACTATGGGCTCTATTTTGGGCTGACTTTGAGCCAGTGCAGTTGTCAAACACATGCTTGGCCATTTCGACTTGTTAAAGCAAGCACTCTTCTGTTTTCTAACGCTTGGATTGGTAATTGACCTGTCTCATATGAGGTCGCTTGTGCTGAGGTGTCTGGCAATATCTGAGGTGTGTCCTTAAAAACTTTGCAGTACTAACATGGTTGGTTACGGTATGGATTTTGTCAGAGGAAGCCTATCCAGCTGTGATGTACAGTGCCTATACGCGCATTGGAACAAGAGATTTAGAAAAAACAAATACTAATGGTTTTGTTGACATTTCATTTCTTTGATAAAAAAACAAGCCTATTCTCAATTATATACATTTATATAAATGATCATGGGATTGGGTTAGAACAGAGCAAAAAACATGGGATATTTATATATGGTCCCCATTCTGCATGGAGAGCTCTCAGCTCTGTCTATATATGGTCCCCATTCTGTATGGAGAGCTCTCAGCTCTGTCTATATATGGTCCCCATTCTGAATGTAGAGCTCTCAGCTCTGTTTATATATGGTCCCCATTCTGTATGGAGAGCTCTCAGCTCTGTCTATATATGGTCCCCATTCTGTATGGAGAGCTCTCAGCTCTGTTTATATATGGTCCCATTCTGCATGGAGAGCTCTCAGCTCTGTTTATATATTGTCCCATTCTACATGGAGAGCTCTCAGCTCTGTTTATATATGGTCCCCATTCTGCATGGAGAGCTCTCAGCTCTGTTTATATATGGTCCCCATTCTGCATGGAGAGCTCTCAGCTCTGTTTATATATGGTCCCCATTCTGCATGGAGAGCTCTCAGCTCTGTTTATATATGGTCCCCATTCTGCATGGAGAGCTCTCATCTCTGTTTATATATGGTCCCCATTCTACATGGAGAGCTCTCAGCTCTGTTTACATATTGTCCCATTCTACATGGAGAGCTCTCAGCTCTGTTTATATATGGTCCCCATTCTGCATGGAGAGCTCTCAGCTCTGTCTATATATGGTCCCCATTCTGAATGTAGAGCTCTCAGCTCTGTTAATATATGGTCCCCATTCTGTATGGAGAGCTCTCAGCTCTGTCTATATATGGTCCCCATTCTGTATGGAGAGCTCTCAGCTCTGTTTATATATGGTCCCCATTCTGCATGGAGAGCTCTCAGCTCTGATTATATATTGTCCCATTCTACATGGAGAGCTCTCAGCTCTGTTTATATATGGTCCCCATTCTGCATGGAGAGCTCTCAGCTCTGTTTATATATGGTCCCCATTCTGCATGGAGAGCTCTCAGCTCTGTTCATATATGGTCCCCATTCTGCATGGAGAGCTCTCAGCTCTGTTTATATATGGTCCCCATTCTGCATGGAGAGCTCTCAGCTCTGTTTATATATGGTCCCCATTCTGCATGGAGAGCTCTCATCTCTGTTTATATATGGTCCCCATTCTACATGGAGAGCTCTCAGCTCTGTTTACATATTGTCCCATTCTACATGGAGAGCTCTCAGCTCTGTTTATATATGGTCCCCATTCTGCATGGAGAGCTCTCAGCTCTGTTTATATATGGTCCCCATTCTGCATGGAGAGCTCTCAGCTCTGTTTATATATTGTCCCATTCTACATGGAGAGCTCTCAGCTCTGTTTATATATGGTCCCCATTCTGCATGGAGAGCTCTCAGCTCTGTTTATATATTGTCCCATTCTACATGGAGAGCTCTCAGCTCTGTTTATATATGGTCCCCATTCTGTATGGAGAGCTCTCAGCTCTGTCTATATATGGTCCACATTCTGCATGGAGAGCTCTCAGCTCTGTTTATATATGGTCCCCATTCTGTATGGAGAACTCTCAGCTCTGTTTATATATGGTCCCAATTCTGTATGGAGAGCTCTCAGCTCTGTTTATATATGGTCCCCATTCTGTATGGAGAGCTCTCAGCTCTGTTTATATATGGTCCCCATTCTACATGGAGATCTCTCAGCTCTGTTTATATATGGTCCCCATTCTGCATGGAGAGCTCTCAGCTCTGTTTATATATGGTCCCCATTCTGCATGGAGAGCTCTCAGCTCTGTTTATATATGGTCCCCATTCTGTATGGAGAGCTCTCAGCTCTGTTTATATATGGTCCCCATTCTGTATGGCGAGCTCTCAGCTCTGTTTATATATGGTCCCCATTCTGTATGGAGAGCTCTCAGCTCTGTTTATATATGGTTCCCATTCTGTATGGAGAGCTCTCAGCTCTGTTTATATATGGTCCCCATTCTGTATGTATAGCTCTCAGCTCTGTTTATATATGGTCCCCATTCTGCATGGAGAGCTCTCAGCTCTGTTTATATATGGTCCCCATTCTGAATGTAGAGCTCTCAGCTCTGTTTATATATGGTCCCCATTCTGTATGGAGAGCTCTCAGCTCTGTTTATATATGGTCCCATTCTGCATGTAGAGCTCTCAGCTCTGTTTGTATATGGTCCCATTCTGCATGGAGAGCTCTCAGCTCTGTTCATATATGGTCCCATTCTGCATGTAGAGCTCTCAGCTCTTTTTATATATGGTCCCCATTCTGCATGGAGAGCTCTCAGCTCTGTTTATATATGGTCCCCATTCTGTATGGAGAGCTCTCAGCTCTGTTTATATATGGTGCCATTCTGCATGGAGATCTCTCAGCTCTGTTTATATATGGTCCCCATTCTGCATGGAGAGCTCTCAGCTCTGTTTATATATGGTCCCCATTCTGTATGGAGAGCTCTCAGCTCTGTTTATATATGGTCCCCATTCTGCATGGAGAGCTCTCAGCTCTGTTTATATATGGTTCCCATTCTGTATGGAGAGCTCTCAGCTCTGTTTATATATGGTCCCCATTCTGCATGTAGAGCTCTCAGCTCTGTTTATATATGGTCCCCATTCTGTATGGCGAGCTCTCAGCTCTGTTTATATATGGGCCCCATTCTGTATGGAGAGCTCTCAGCTCTGTTTATATATGGTCCCCATTCTGTATGGAGAGCTCTCAGCTCTGTTTATATATGGTCCCATTCTGCATGGAGAGCTCTCAGCTCTGTTTATATATTGTCCCATTCTACATGGAGAGCTCTCAGCTCTGTTTATATATTGTCCCCATTCTGCATGGAGAGATCTCAGCTCTGTTTATATATGGTCCCATTCTACATGGAGAGCTCTCAGCTCTGTTCATATATGGTTCCCATTCTGTATGTATAGCTCTCAGCTCTGTTTATATATGGTTCCCATTCTGTATGTATAGCTCTCAGCTCTGTTTATATATGGTCCCCATTCTGCATGGAGAGCTCTCAGCTCTGTTTATACACTGCTCAAAACAATAAAGGGAACACTAAAATAACACATCCTAGATCTGAATGAATTAAATAATCTTATTTATAGTTGAATGTGCTGACAACAAAATCACACAAAAATAATCAATGGAAATCCAGTTTATCAACCCATGGAGGTCTGGATTTGGAGTCACACTCAAAATTAAAGTGGAAAACCACACTACAGGCTGATCCAACTTTGATGTAATGTCCTTAAAACAAGTCAAAATGAGGCTCAGTAGTGTGTGTGGCCTCCACGTGCCTGTATGACCTCCCTACAACGCCTGGGCATGCTCCTGATGAGGTGGCGGATGGTCTCCTGAGGGATCTCCTCCCAGACCTGGACTAAAGCATCCGCCAACTCCTGGACAGTCTGTGGTGCAACGTGGCGTTGGTGGATGGAGCGAGACATGATGTCCCAGATGTGCTCAGTTGGATTCAGGTCTGGGGAACGGGCGGGCCAGTCCATAGGATCAATGCCTTCCTCTTGCAGGAACTGCTGACACACTCCAGCCACATGAGGTCTAGCATTGTCTTGCATTAGGAGGAACCCAGGGCCAACCGCACCAGCACATGGTCTCACAAGGGGTCTGAGGATCTCATCTCGGTACCTAATGGCAGTCAGGCTACCTCTGGTGAGCACATGGAGGGCTGTGCGGCCCCCCAAAGAAATGCCACCCCACACCATGACTGACCCACCGCCAAACCGGTCATGCTGGAGGATGTTCCAGGCAGCAGAACGTTCTCCACGGCGTCTCCAGACTCTGTCACGTCTGTCACATGTGCTCAGTGTGAACCTGCTTTCATCTGTGAAGAGCACAGGGCGCCAGTGGCGAATTTGCCAATCTTGGTGTTCTCTGACAAATGCCAAACGTCCTGCTCGGTGTTGGGCTGTAAGCACAACCCCCACCTGTGGATGTCGGGCCCTCATACCACCCTCATGGAGTCTGTTTCTGACCGTTTGAGCAGACACATGCACATTTGTGGCCTGCTGGAGGTCATTTTGCAGGGCTCTGGCAGTGCTCCTCCTGCTCCTCCTTGCACAAAGGCGGAGGTAGCGGTCCTGCTGCTGGGTTGATGCCCTCCTACGGCCTCCTCCACGTCTCCTGATGTACTGGCCTGTCTCCTGGTAGCGCCTCCATGCTCTGGACACTACGCTGACAGACACAGCAAACCTTCTTGCCACAGCTCACATTGATGTGCCATCCTGGATGAGCTGCACTACCTGAGCCACTTGTGTGGGTTGTAGACTCCGTCTCATGCTACCACTAGAGTGAAAGCACCACCAGCATTCAAAAGTGACCAAAACATCAGCCAGGAAGCATAGGAACTGAGAAGTGGTCTGTGGTCACCACCTGCAGAACCACTCCTTTATTGGGGGTGTCTTGCTAATTGCCTATAATTTCCACCTGTTGTCTATTCCATTTGCACAACAGCATGTGAAATGTATTGTCAATCAGTGTTGCTTCCTAAGTGGACAGTTTGATTTCACAGAAGTGTGATTGACTTGGAGTTACATTGTGTTGTTTAAGTGTTCCCTTTATTTCTTTGAGCAGTGTATATATTCAAACTTTACAACCAATCATTGACAATGAATGCACTATCGCGAGGTTGAATGAATGGGACTGAACATTGACGATTCATTTCCTATAGGCTAGCACTAGCAGTAGCAACCTTCATTTGTCAAGGTCAATCAAAATCAAAATGTCGTCTCAGAAAATAAAATTTGATTTTTTCTATCCTGGTCCACAAGCAAAAAAAACCTGCAACCACAGCAGCCCAAAGGGATAAAGACCCTGAGACTGCTGTATCTAGCACCTGCAGCAGTCTACCTGGTCCCCCAGCCGTGCACGGGCCCCACCAATGTCAATGATGTCAATAAAACATTGCCAGCCTCCACGGAGCAAGATGTCAACCTCAACCCAACCGGCGACTGCTGCAACAGCTCTGCGTTAGCCAGGCCCCACGCGGAGCATGCAAGGCCTACTACTGCACCCATAGAGAAAACAGGAAAAAAGATCAACCTATTGGAGTATATTGAACGAGGGCTCAGTTCAGCACAAAACATCAGATTTTAGCTGCAATTTTGTGCAGATTTAAAAAAAAATATTGTTCAGAATTGATCAAAGGACCATTCCAAATTGTTAAACGGGCTGGATCTGGTCCGTGGGCCTCCAGTTGAATAGCCCTGCCATACATCATCCCCACGTACTCAGCACTTGTTTGAATTGGTTGCCTACAGACCCAGATTTTTGATTGAGGTCATTTTTGTTTTGGTCTGTTTGTATTTTTATTAAATTGGAATTTGTAATTAAAACCCATTGAAAATATTGAGTGTCATAAATGTTATTTTTTTGTTTTTACTGAGCTACTCAAAACAGAAAGAGAGACTAGTCGAGGTAAGCCCTGCCGCTTCAGTGCTGCTATGGGTAAAGTTCCCCCTAGAGATGCTTGAGGGAGACATGTTCACACACTTCTGGCATATACTTGTTACAGAGCCACCATGTACTAAGATAGTTTAACTCAATGACAAGAGTGTGCAAAGCTGTCAGCAAGGCAAAGGGTGGCTACTTTGAAGAATCTCAAATATAAAATATATTTTGATTTGTTTAACACTTTTTTGGTTACTACATGATACAATGAGTAGACGTGTCCAGACTTTTGACTGGTACTGTAGGTATGCTGAAGATCTGATGATCAAGAAGTGTCAAATCAAGGTAGAATGTAGACTAAAGAACCCTACATGTCAGAATAATGTTACATTACGAACGCTTATTCAACCATTCCACTCTACTTCTAAAAAGATTTACCTTGAAAGATGCCACGATGACGTCATAAATAAAGTCCTGGGACTGTATCCATAAAGCATCTAAGAATAGGAGTAGTGATCTAGGATCAGTTTTCACTTTTGGATCATTATGAATATGAGTTTTATGGACAGGGAGGACCTAATCTTAGATCAGCACTCCTGCTCTGATGCTTTGTAGATACGGGTCTGTAATGTTCTAGAATTTTGATGATGTATATTTTGGGAAGCAGAATGCTAAAACGTGAATTTTTACCCAAAAGATGCTCTGATCTTCATAACACAGTACACTTATAGAGTAGGCTACGCATGTGCTATTTCTTTATTTAGTTGGCATTTTGCAGGATGAAGTCCCTTGAGATGCCCATCTAGTTTTCAATGTCTGTTGAAAAATTGTCCCAGTGTTTGGCTAGGATCTGCGAACAGCTGGGCGACATAGGTAAGGCTTTTACAATGTCACTTTAAAGTAACATTTGTCCATAAAAATAAAATGGACAGATTTATTAATTGAATTCAGCAACGGAAAAAAATATGTTTGCTTTGACTTTTACTTACAAGTCTGTCTTCCTTTGACAACACAGAATGTATTCAGCTTGGCCCAAGATGGCTCCCCTCAGTTGTCCACATTGTGAAGGAGAAGAGTTCATCTTGGCCTTCGGGTGTGGCGAGACCCTGAAGCCTGCACATGGCCATAACTACATTACCCACCTTGTTTTTACCACTACATCACTGATATTAATAAAGAATCATAAGTAATATTGTAATAATTCATGTGAATGTGAAAACACGACCATCCTTGTGCTCCATTGATGTCTGTTTGTGCGGAGCTTAATTAGTAATGCCTAGGAATACAAATGTGAACGCTATGTCATTTGAGAAAGAGATACCTATGAAAAGATTTTCTGATTTTATGCAATTCATCACTACAGCTGACTGAACAGCAGCTAATGCTACTTGTCAGTGTGAATCATTTCTCATATTTCGCCCTTTCAGAGGTATAACATTACAATTGTATAGCTAATAGACTATGTGTTTGTAGATGGACTGAGGTGAATGTGCTTCTCCAGCCTATCAGCCACGGTGAGAGGTGTATGGGGAGAGAGGTGATTCGGCCGTTTGCCATAGAAACACCAGCTTTTCTGCGTTTTAATTTATATTTATTTATTATTAATAATGAATTGTGTTACATACACAATTATGTAACACATAATTCACAATTAATAATAAATAAATACAAATTAAAACGCAGAAAAGCTGGTGTTTCTATGGCAAACAGTGTTGTTATATTTCAGTCTTCTGTGATGTATATAAAGTGTAATATTGGGATGCAAACTCAAAGTTGAGTACATTTGAACTCTATATCTGACATGCTACATGTGTCTTCTTTTTTTAACCTCTACGGGATCAGTGTCCCTATAGCGAGACGGTTGTTGCTAATGTGCGCTAATATGTACGCAGCACAAGACCCAGAAGAGGGAGAGAGTCATGATGCTCATGACTATATGAGACTGGCTGTGCTTTTCTGATGCTGGGGAGAAAAAGGACAGCAGCTTGGAATATCCATCACGTGTGTCAGAAGAACACATGCTTTGCCTTTTACTTACACCCAGGTTTCTTCTTCTGGTCAGGAGGACTACTGTGTACTGTATTAAACTGATGATGCCAAACACCAATATACAGCCAACTCCTGATAAGTGTGCTTAGTGCATTGCAGTTTACCAATCTTCATTTTGGAGATTGAACAATCTTTTGGTGATTGTGTTGCTTTTTATCTGTATCTGTTTGTGCCAGTTAAATGCACTCATTCATGACCGTCTCAAAGCCAATGCTAGGCCAACATTAGGAGTTGAGTCCGGAGTGGCTGATGTGACTTTTCCTGTTTTTCTGCATGTTTCAGCCTGCATGAGAGAGTTATGCTAAAGGAATGCAGAGCAAGGACCACCACAAGATACAGCAAGCACAGACTAACCCAACCCATATGAATGCACTCTGTTACCTTGACAACAGGGACACACCCTATCTACCCCACACACACACACGCCCGCGCACACACACACACAACACACATACACACTGTCACTGATCTCCTGGTGATTTGAACCCAGCCAATGTCATCATCGATCATTTAGTCAATGCTGATTGGAATATAATCCAGCCAGGTGGATATTGATGGTTGTCATGGTTAATGGTTATTGTCATGCCAGCCTCTTCCACAGTGGCTCCTATACTGTTCTCTGTATGGTGTTGCCAAGCCAACTGTGTTATAGAATAGATCCTGATCTGCTTGACTCTGTTCCAAAACACACAGGGAGTGGTAGACTACTGTGGGCTGAGGTAGAGGCTAAGATAATACTGTAACACTGCGATAGAGGTGGACAGAGGGGGAGAGGTGAACCATGAAGGGAACAGCAGTAGTGAGTCTCCAGCTGATCTAAATGTGTTCTCTCTCTGGGGACTATAAAGATGTAACTGAATAAAATGGTATTTAATTCCAGAAACATCATCCCACCCTCTTCATCCATATAACTATTCTTCCAAACATACTAGTGTGCACTCTTGTCACCCCTCTCTGCGTCTGTGTTCAGCATCATTGGTATAGATTTGTGTGAATGAGATCATTGAGTTCTCAGTGTGTTAATGCGATAAGAAAAACATTCCAGGTGATCAATGTCTATTTTATCATGTTGAATTCAAAGATGAGAGGAGTCAAAGACATCAAGTCTAAACTCTAACCTCCTCTCTCCTCTTTCTCCCTCCCTCCCTCCCTCCCTCCCTCCCTCCCTCCCTCCCTCCCTCCCTCCCTCCCTCCCTCCCTCCCTATAGGCTACACACACTCATAATCAGAGGGGCGTTGCCTGTTCTTTATAAATTCCTGAACAAACTTTCTCACAGTTCTTGCGCAGTACGTTACTTCCCCACCCTGTTCTGTTAGTGTCTCTCCTCTGTTCGGTAAGTAACCGTTTTTCACTTATTCTACTATTACTATTGGTGTCTTTGGTTTAATGGAGTAGGTTATCTAGTGTAATAAACAGGCTCAAACAACTGTAATAACTGTTTCCAAGTGTGACTAGCTACTGATCTGTCTCGTCTGGTAAACTTGTAGGCTATAATGTTCATTAGTCTTCGCTTGATTTGATTCAAAAATCTGTTATTCTATGGTTTGTTATGCAGGATGATGGGCCATACTATTTACTGATTAAGACATAATGTAGTCTATCTATAGGAAAACCTTTGAACATTGAAGCAATGTTTTTGTTTTAGAACTCTATTAGGCCTACAAACGTTTTTCTCAGCCGGTCCAAGTCATTTTATAGGCATTATTACTCACCAATTATCATCAGCTTGATTTCTTTACACTGAACTGTTGCAAAACCCTTTCCTCTCCTGTCACACCCCTCTCCATCCCCAAATCCCCAAACTTTCACACTTATGATGATGTGTCACATGGTCAAGCTATGACAGAGGTTATTTAACCTTTTTTTAACTAGACAAGTCAGTTAAGAACAAATTCTTATTTACGATGACGGCCTACCCCGGGTCCAACCTGGTTAAAGGACAATCTACACAGCTAGAGATGTTGGATATTCCTAAAGAAATGGGGAGGCACCAAAAGAAAAGGAGGAGTCGGAGGTAGAGGGAATGTGTAAAGGAGTGGAAGATGACAGCTTAAATGTCACTAAGTAACAGACTGTGCTTTCAGAGACAAAGAAAGCCAACTCCCATCCTCCCTAAATGTGCATTGTTAATTAGTTTTCTGCAGGGTTAGTTCACCATTAGTCAACATATTAGTGATATCAAGACACTCACTGTACTGAGTATGTATCTGCTACTGTAACTTACACCTCCTCCCTCTATCTCCCCTCCCCTCTCATCTCCCCCTCCTTCTCTCCCCTCCCAACTCCCCGCTCCCTGTCTCCCCTCCTCAGTGTATCCTTCTCTCTGCAGCCATGCCGTCTCAGTTGGAGAGTTCCATGCAGTCCCTGATCACGGTGTTCCATTGCTATGCCGACAAGGATGGTGACTGCAACACACTGAGCAAGAAGGAGCTGAAAGAGCTGATGCAGACAGAACTGGCCAGCTTCCTGAAGGTAACACAGACATCCCTCTCTCTCTCTCTTTTCTACCCCTCTGTTTTTATCTCACTGTCCCTCTACACTTTCCCCGTATTTCTTGTCTTACCCCCTTTCACTCTCTTTCAGATTTTTCTCTGTCACTTTATTAGAATAAACAGCATCCAGTTAATCTAACCTCCTCTTCCCTCCTTCCTTCCATCTCTCTCTTTTTATTTATTTTTACATTTAACCTTTATTTAACGAGGCAAGTTAGTTAGAACAAATTCATATTTGCAACGATAGCCTACACCGGCCAAACCTGGACGACGCTGGGCCAATTGTGCACCGCCCTACAGCCTGGAATCAAACCAGAGTGTCTGTAGTGATGCCTCTAGCACTGAGATGCAGTGCCTTAGACAGCTGCGCCACTCGGGATATCTCACTCACTCACTCACTCACTCACTCACTCAATCACTCACTCACTTACTCTCTTCATCTCCTCCATCTCTCCTTCCCTCTCAGTCCCAGAAGGACCCAGCTGCCATAGACAAGATCATGAAGGATCTGGACCAGAATGGTGATGGTAAGGTGAGCTTTGAGGAGTTCGTCTCTCTGGTGGTGGGCCTCTCCATCGCCTGTGAACAGATCTACCAGCTCCACACCAAGAAGGTTGCTGCCAAGAAGTGAAGGAGGATAGGACAAGGAGAAAGAGAAGCAGAGATGGCTGTTTTTATATATGTCGTTTTTATAAATCAGTCTTACTGTTGTGAATAAACACTGGCTTTCCCAAACTGTATCTCTGTTTGTCACATTTGTTGTATTTGGCCTGTAATTTGTCCCATACGTGTAAGACAAAATAGACAGTGCCAGTCACGATCCATCCATCCTCAGTTTTCTCCTATCACAGACATTAAACTCTTTAACTGTTTTAAAGTCACCATTGGCCTCATGGTGAAATCCCTGAGCAGTTTCTTCCTCTCCGGCAACTGAGTTATGAAGGACGCCTGTATCTTTATAGTGACTGGGTGTATTAATACACCATCCAAAGTGTAAAAAAACTTCACCATGGTCAAAGGGCTATTCAATGTCTGCTTTTTATTTTTACCCATCTACTACTCGGTGACATTCTTTGCAAGGCATTGGAAAACCTCTTTGTAGTTGAATGTGTGTTTGAAATTCATTGCTCGACTGAGGGACCTTATAGATAATTCTATTTTTTTTTTTTTTTACAATATAATTATTGGAATTTATTTTTACAATTTAACAATCATCAGCAAAATATGACAATCAGACAATGCCCCATTATTCCCCCATCCTTACAGATAATTGTAGGTGTGGAGTACAGAGATGAGGTAGTCATTCAAAAATCATGTTAAACACTATTATTGCACACAGATTCCATGCAACTTATTGTGACTTGTTAAGCAAATTTTTACTCCTGAACTTATTTAGGCTTGCCATAACAAAGGGGTTGAATACTTACTGACTCAAGACATTTCAGCTTTTCGTTTTTAATTAATTTGTCAACATTTCTATAAATAATCATTCCGCTTTGTCATTATGGGGTATTGTGTGTAGGCCAGAGACACAATATCTAAATTTAATCAATTTTAACGCTGTAACACAACAACATTCGGAAAGCAGGCACGTAAACACCCAAACCAAAAGAGAATGAGTTTCAAACGGCTACTGAAAGACACCCATGAAGGACACTGAAAGTTGGCAAAGAAACTAAACAGGGTCCTAAAAGACACCCACAAATGATGCCCGCTAGATTTGCCTTAGAAAAAACTAACTTAAGGAAAAACCCACACTGTCACACCCTGATCTGTTTCACCTGTCTTTGTGCTTGTCTCCACCCCCCTCCAGGTGTCGCCCATCTTCCCCGTTAACCCCGGTGCATTTATACCTGTGTTTTCTGTTTGTCTGTTGCCAGTTCGTCTTATCTAGTCATGCCTACCAACAGTTTTCCTGTACTCCTGTTTTCTCTCTAGTCCCTGTTTTCTAGTTTTCCCAGTTTTGAACATTCTGAGCCTGTCTGCCGTTCTGTACCTCTTGGACTCTGCTCTGGATTACTGACCTCTGCCTGCCCTGGACCTGTCGTTTGCCTGCACCCTGTTTTGTAAATAAACAATTTATTTCAAACTGTCTGTATCTGGGTCTTATCCTGAGCCGTGATACACACCACCTTAGGATAGGGACTTATAAAGAACATGGACTCTGGCTTTATTGAGTCTGTCACAATGTCTTTGAGAACTCAACTTGATCAGCTCTCTCAAGTTAACCTCGTGGGTCGTTTTGCTTGACAGAAAATTACATTACTGGGTGATTTTGTATTCACCAAGATAGGGTTCTTAAGTTGTTTTTGCCGGCCGTTGTGACTAAGTCCCCTCTTACTTTTTGTGTGTTCAGGATCGTAAAGTTTACCTTTGAGAAACATACTGTTCCTGACATCTAGCTGGAAAAGGAATTAGGCAGCTGAATCTAAATGCCCAGTTGAGGAGGAATCAGGTGGTGTTGGCAAGTCAAGTACAGTTTGGAGACCAAATACCTGATGACTCAACACTCAGGAAAAAACACAGGATCTTTCCCTACAAGTTGGACCCCATCATCCTGGACTGTAGTAGTGTGAGAATAGGGACTCTTCGCAGAATGGTGACCAAGCTGGTCATTTTAAGTACTCCTGCTTATTCCCTCCTGTTTTCTGGAATCTTCCAACTGTGTTTTCAGGAGAACCTTGGAAGTTTACAAAAGTTACTGGAATTTAGCCAACCTAACAGTATGTGACGTTCTAGTGCTTTGTGACCCAAGTCCTGAGGTGGACACTCTGGAGAAGGTGAGTCTGCAGAGCTGATTAGCTGTGAGTGGTGCAGCTTGAGGAAGCTGTCCGTTCTCTTCTTCCAGACCAGCCCAGAGGAATGTCTGCGGCTCGGCACCTAGTTCAAAATGACCCACCACGAGGGAGGTACGAGGCCTGCAGACGCTCCACATACAGGTGTCAGTCGAACTGTGGGCCCTGTGTTTCAATCGTCTTAGGTTAGGAGTGGTGATTTAAGGATCAGTTTTGGCTTTTTAGATCACAATGAATTAAATGACATGGACAGTGGGACCTGATCCTAGATCAGCGCTATTCATCTGAGATGCTTTATATATACAACCCCAGAGCCCTGGCTATAACAACTGTATTTGACCGTATTATCATTATTCATTCATCCTGCAGGATTGTAATCACAGCAGGCCTGTTCTGATAAACCATCTTCCAAAAAGGCCTGTAATGAGGACAATGAAGAGTAGTTGGAAAAATTCCCGTCCTCTTTTGTGGATGTGACGGCATTCAGTACTGTATATTGTCCACTAGATGGTGAGAAAGCTTCAGCAATCACTGCTTCCCTTCCATTCAAAGGGGTTTTCTTATTTGGGCAAAAGTCCGTCCTCTCTCCTCTGTCCTCTCCTCTGTGTCCCGGAAACCGATAAGTAGTCGAGGAGTATGTCAATTAATTAGTAAGCAAGCAGAAGATGGTCATCCCCTCCTCGATAGCCTCCTTTTGCGAGGAAACACAAGGGGATCCTACCACGGAATAGTTTTGATATCTGCCACACCCCCTTTGTATCGACTGTTTCCATCCACGTTCCGTCTCCTCGCCCCCTCTCCTCGATTTACCTTTGACCTTTTTCAAAAGGATCCGAGGAGAGGACGGAGGAATTAGGAAAACCAATTGAGAAAAGGCCCTTGACAAAATAGATTGTGTCCTTCCTTCTTGTGTCCAGGCTTCTTGAGGCGGAGTAATAACATCTGACGTGGTTGGTTCAGGTGTATAAGCTATATGTGTATACAGCTGTATCCATCATATGGGTGGATCCCTGCTTACACCTATTTGTGTTAACTTGAATCTAACAACTTGTTATCAAAGATTATTTCAAAGAAGGGAGGAAGGAAGGATGCTATTTGAAGAGGACCTAATTTTCTGGTCTTTTGTAGGCTGATCAACAGCAGCCATAGGCTATATCTTGATTATTGAGAACGTGCCACACAAATTTGACAATTTACGAGACCCTGTAGTGTAGTATTTTTTTATTTGAGGAGAATTCTGATGCGTAAAGACATGTAGGCCTACTTGTTGAAGCCAAGTACAACAGTGTTGTTATTACTCGTACCTGTAGCCTGAGTTATTTAAGAAACTGTAGTATCAATTGGAGTTGATGGCAATGCAGCGACCTTCAATAACCTACAGAACTTGAGGAAACCGCATGCTGCATTAAGCCATGAAATGTGTTGATTGACCAGTCAGTGACTAAGCCCCCGTCACACCTCCAACTTATTTATTCACCAAATAACCCAGCCCTTTCATGCCACAGCCAGCTATTGCTCTCATAATTCCTGCTGTGAAAATGTCAAAAATATTTCTGACACCCCAGATCTGTAGTGCTACCGCCAGTGCTAAGATTTACCATTGAGTTAGGTTTGTTAACATAGAGCCCTCTGCGTTGTTAGGCGCAAACATATCCATCTTTTGTAACTGTACATTAAGTACTGTACTTTATTCATACCACAAGGGTCAATTGTGCAGCCAGCAATGCAAATAAATAACATGTTTTCTAAATTGAAGTAAAAACTTGTAGACCACAGTTTGTAGAGAGCAGACCTGGGTTAAAAAAATTGAGTATTTGGTATTAAAAATAATGTTTCAGGGGTATTTTAGGATTTTCATGAAGCCAAGATCAATGATATAAAGAATGATGGAAAAAAAACTTTGGAGTACTTTAAATGAAATGATGGCCAGAAAGACAGACAAATTCAACTCCATCTTTCATCAAATCAGATGGCTTATTCATCACAAAATCATTTGATGTTGCCAATTATTTTAATGATTATTTAATTGGCAAAGTGGGCAAACTTAGGCAGGAAATGCCAACAACGAACAGTGAGCAATTATATTCATGCATAAATGTCACATCCTGACCATGGTAAGCTGTTATTTTCTATGGTAGAGTAGGTCAGGGCGTGACAGGGGGTGTTTTTCTATGTTTTGTATGTCTATGTTCATGTTCTAGTTTTGGTATTTCTATGTTGGTTTTGTTTGGGATGATCTCCAATTAGAGGCAGCTGGTCCTCGTTGTCTCTAATTGGAGATCATACTTAAGTAGGTTTTTTTTCCACCTGGTGTTGTGGGATCTTGTTTTTGTACAACTCTGTAAAGCCTGCAGAATGTGACGTTCGCTTTCCGTTGTTTGTTGTTTTGCTTTAGTGTTCTGAGTTAAAATAAATATTTATCATGAGCACTCAACACGCTGCACCTTGGTCTACTCATTACGACGAACGTCACAATAAAAAAAACTAATAATGAAAGAAAAGCAGTGGAAGTTTGAATTTTGTAAAGTTAGTGTGGGAGAAGTGAAAAAATTATTGTTAATGATCAATAATGACACCTCCTAGCATTGACAGCTTAGATGGAAAGCTACTGAGGATGGTGGCTGACTCTATAGCCACTCCTATCTGTCATATTTTTAATCTGAGCCTAGAGCAAAGTCTTTGTCCTCATGCCTGGAGGGAAGCCAAAGTAATTCCGCTACCCAAGAGTGGTAAAGCGGCCTTTACTGGTTCTAACAGCAGACCTATAAGCTTGCTGCCAGCTCTTAGCAAACTGTTGGACAAAATAGTGTTTGACTAAAATACAATGCTATTTCTCTGTAAACAAATGAACAACAGACTTTCAGCATGCTTATAGAGAAGGGCAATCAACATGTACTGCACTGACACAAATGACTGATGATTGGTTGAAATAAATCGATAATACGATTATGGGAGCTGTACTGTTAGATTTCAGTGCAGCCTTTGATATTATTGACCATAACCTGTTGTTGAAAAAACTTAAATGCAATGGCTTTTCAACCTCTGCCATAATGTGCATTCTGATCTATCTAGCTAATAGAACTCAAAGGGTTTTCTTTAATGGAAGCATCTCTAATGTCAAACATGTAAAGTGTGGTGTACCGCAGGGCAGCTCTCTAGGCCGTCTACTCTTTTCTATATTTACCAATGACCTGCCACTGGCATTAAACAAAGCATGTGTGTCCATGTATGCTGATGATTCAACCATATACGCATCAGCAATCACAGCTAATAAAGTCACTGAAAACCTTAACAAAGAGTTGCAGTCTGTTTTGTAATGGGTGGCCAGTAATAAACTGGTCCTGAACATCTCTAAAACTAAGAGCATTGTATTTGGTGCAAATCATTCCCTAAGTTCTAGACCTAAGCTGAGTCTCGTAATGAATGGTGTGGCTGCTGAACAAGTTTAGGAGACTAAATTACTTGGTGTTACCTTAGATTGTAAACTGTCATGGTCAAAACTTATAGATTCAATGGTTGTAAAGATGGAGAGAGGTCTAGTCGTAATAGAGATGCACTGCAAGGTAAGACCTAGTTAAGCTGCACTAGTAGTAGTACAACTAGAGCATGCATACTAATAGTAGTACTACTAGAGCAGGCATACTAATAGTACTACTAGAGCAGGCATACTAATAGTAGTACTACTAGAGCAGGCATACTAATAGTAGTACTACTAGCGCAGGCATACTAATAGTAGTAGCACTAGAGCAGGCATACTAATAGTACTACTAGAGCAGGCATACTAATAGTAGTACTACTAGAGCAGGCATACTAATAGTAGTACTACTAGAGCAGGCATACTAATAGTACTACTATAGCAGGCATACTAACAGTAGTACTACTAGAGTAGGCATACTAATAGTAGCACTACTAGAGCAGGCATACTAATAGTACTACTAGAGCAGGCATACTAATAGTAGTACTACTAGAGCAGGCATACTAATAGTACTACTAGAGCAGGCATACTAATAGTAGTACTGCTAGAGCAGGCATACTAATAGTAGTACTACTAGAGCAGACATACTAATAGTAGTACTACTAGAGCAGGCATACTAATAGTAGTACTACTAGAGCAGGCATACTAATAGTAGTACTACTAGAGCAGGCATAGTAATAGTAGTACTACTAGAGCAGGCATAGTAATAGTAGTACTGCTAGAGCGGGCATACTAATAGTAATACTACTAGAGCAGGCATACTTATTGTAGTACTACTAGAGCGGGCATACTAATAGTAGTACTACTAGAGCAAGCATAGTAATAGTAGTACTACTAGAGCAGGCATAGTAATAGTAGTACTACTAGAGCAGGCATACTTATTGTAGTACTACTAGAGCGGGCATAGTAATAGTAGTACTACTAGAGCAGGCATAGTAATAGTAGTACACCTAGAGCAGGCATACTAATAGTAGTACTACTAGAGCAGGTATACTAATAGTAGTACTACTAGAGCAGGCATAGTAATAGTAGTACTACTAGAGCAGGCATAGTAATAGTAGTACTGCCAGGGCGGGCATACTAATAGTAATACTACTAGAGCAGGCATACTAATAGTAATACTACTAGAGCGGGCATACTAATAGTAGTACTACTAGAGCATGCATACTAATAGTAGTACTGCTAGAGCGGGCATACTAATAGTAATACTACTAGAGCATGCATACTAATAGAAGTACTGCTAGAGCGGGCATACTAATAGTAATACTACTAGAGCAGGCATAGTAATAGCAGTACTGCTAGAGCAGGCATACTAATAGTAGTATTACTAGAGCAGGCATACTAATAGTAGTACTACTAGAGCGGGCATAGTAATAGTAGTACTAAAGTGTGCATACTAATAGTAGTACTACTAGAGCAGGCATACTAATAGTAATACTACTAGAGCGGCCATAGTAATAGTACTACTAGAGCGGGCATACTAATAGTAGTACTACTAGAGCAGTCATAGTAATAGTAGTACTACTAGAGCAGGCATACTAATATTAGTACTACTAGAGCAGGCATAGTAATAGTAGTACTGCTAGAGCAGGCATACTAATAGTAGTACTACCAGAGCAGGCATACTAATAGTAGTACTACTAGAGCGGGCATAGTAATAGTAGTACTAAAGTGGGCATACTAATAGAGTACTACTAGAGCAGGCATACTAATAGTAATACTACTAGAGCGGCCATAGTAATAGTACTACTAGAGCGGGCATACTAATAGTAGTACTACTAGAGCAGGCATAGTAATAGTAGTACTACTAGAGCAGGCATACTAATAGTAGTACTACTAGAGCGGGCATACTAATAGTAGTACTACCTGAGCAGGCATAGTAATAGTAGTACTACTAGAGCAGGCATACTAATAGTAGTACTACTAGAGCAGGCATACTAACAGTAGTACCACTAGAGCAGGTATAGTAATAGTAGTACTACTAGAGCAGGCATAGTAATAGTAGTACTACTAGAGCGGGTATAGTAATAGTACTTCTAGAGCGGGCATACTAATAGTAGTACTACTAGAGCAGGCATACTAATAGTAGTACTACTAGAGCGGGCATAGTAATAGTACTACTAGAGCGGGCATAGTAATAGTAGTACTACTAGAGCAGGCATAGTAATAGTAGTACTACTAGATCGGGCATAGTAATAGTAGCACTACTAGAGCAGGCATACTAATAGTACTACTACTAGAGCAGGCATAGTAATAGCAGTACTACTAGAGCAGGCATAGTAATAGTAGTACTACTAGAGCGGGTATAGTAATAGTACTTCTAGAGCGGGCATACTAATAGTAGTCCTACTAGAGCAGGCATACTAATAGTAGTACTACTAGAGCGGGCACAGTAATAGTACTACTAGAGCGGGCATAGTAATAGTAGTACTACTAGAGCAGGCATAGTAATAGTAGTACTACTAGAGCGGGCATAGTAATAGTAGCACTACTAGAGCAGGCATACTAATAGTACTACTACTAGAGCAGGCATAGTAATAGCAGTACTACTAGAGCAGGCATAGTAATAGTAGTACTACTAGAGCGGGTATAGTAATAGTACTTCTAGAGCGGGCATACTAATAGTAGTCCTACTAGAGCAGGCATACTAATAGTAGTACTACTAGATCGGGCACAGTAATAGTACTACTAGAGCGGGCATAGTAATAGTAGTACTACTAGAGCAGGCATAGTAATAGTAGTACTACTAGAGCGGGCATAGTAATAGTAGCACTACTAGAGCAGGCATACTAATAGTACTACTACTAGAGCAGGCATAGTAATAGTAGTACTACTAGAGCAGGCATACTAATAGTAGCACTACTAGAGCAGGCATACTAATAGTATTACTACTAGAGCAGGCATAGTAATAGTAGTACTACTAGAGCAGGCATACTAATAGTAGTACTACTAGAGCGGGCATACTAATAGTAATACTACTAGAGCAGGCATAGTAATAGTAGTACTGCTAGAGCAGGCATAGTAATAGTAGTACTACTAGAGCGGGTATAGTAATAGTACTACTAGAGCGGGCATACTAATAGTAGTACTACTAGAGCAGGCATAGTAATAACAGTACTACTAGAGCAGGCATAGTAATTGTAGTACTGCTAGAGCGGGCATACTAATAGTAGTACTACTAGAGCATGCATACTAATAGTAGTACTGCTAGAGCGGGCATACTAATAGTAATACTACTAGAGCAGGCATAGTAATAGTAGTACTGCTAGAGCAGGCATACTAATAGTAGTACTACTAGAGCAGGCATACTAATAGTAGTACTACTAGAGCGGGCATACTAATAGTAGTACTACTGGAGCAGGCATAGTAATAGTAGTACTACTAGAGCGGGTATAGTAATAGTACTACTAGAGCGGGCATACTAATAGTAGTACTACTAGAGCAGGCATACTAATAGTAGTACTATTAGAGCGGGCATACTAATAGTAGCACTACTAGAGCAGGCATAGTAATAGTAGTACTACTAGAGTGAGCATAGTAATAGTACTACTAGAGCGGGCATACTAATAGTAATACTACTAGAGCAGGCATAGTAATAGTAGTACTGCTAGAGCAGGCATACTAATAGTAGTACTACTAGAGCGGGCATAGTAATAGTAGCACTACTAGAGCAGGCATACTAATAGTAGTACTACTAGAGCAGGCATACTAATAGTAGCCCTACTAGAGCAGGCATACTAATAGTAGCACTACTAGAGCAGGCATACTAATAGCAGCACTACTAGAGCAGGCATACTAATAGTAGTACTACTAGAGCAGGCATACTAATAGTAGCACTACTAGAGCGGGCATGCTAATAGTAGCACTACTAGAGCAGGCATACTAATAGTAGTACTACCAGAGCAGGCATACTAATAGTAGCACTACTAGAGCAGGCATACTAATAGTAGTACTACTAGAGCAGGCATACTAATAGTAGTACTACTAGAGCGGGCATACTAATAGTAGTACTACTAGAGCAGGCATACTAATAGTAGCACTACTAGAGCAGGCATACTAATAGTAGTACTACTAGAGCAGGCATACTAATAGTAGTACTACTAGAGCGGGCATACTAATAGTAGTACTACTAGAGCAGGCATACTAATAGTAGCATTACTAGAGCGGGCATACTAATAGTAGCACTACTAGAGCAGGCATACTAATAGTAGTACTACTAGAGCAGGCATACTAATAGTAGCACTGCTAGAGCAGGCATACTAATAGTAGTACTACTAGAGCAGGCATACTAATAGTAGTACTACTAGAGCGGGCATACTAATAGTAGTACTACTAGATCAGGCATACTAATAGTAGCACTGCTAGAGCAGGCATACTAATAGTAGTACTACTAGAGCAGGCATACTAATAGTAGTACTACTAGAGCGGGCATACTAATAGTAGTACTACTAGAGCAGGCATACTAATAGTAGCACTACTAGAGCGGGCATACTAATAGTAGCACTACTAGAGCAGGCATACTAATAGTAGTACTACTAGAGCAGGCATACTAACAGTAGTACCACTAGAGCAGGTATAGTAATAGTAGTACTACTAGAGCAGGCATAGTAATAGTAGTACTACTAGAGCGGGTATAGTAATAGTACTTCTAGAGCGGGCATACTAATAGTAGTACTACTAGAGCAGGCATACTAATAGTAGTACTACTAGAGCGGGCATAGTAATAGTACTACTAGAGCGGGCATAGTAATAGTAGTACTACTAGAGCAGGCATAGTAATAGTAGTACTACTAGATCGGGCATAGTAATAGTAGCACTACTAGAGCAGGCATACTAATAGTACTACTACTAGAGCAGGCATAGTAATAGCAGTACTACTAGAGCAGGCATAGTAATAGTAGTACTACTAGAGCGGGTATAGTAATAGTACTTCTAGAGCGGGCATACTAATAGTAGTCCTACTAGAGCAGGCATACTAATAGTAGTACTACTAGAGCGGGCACAGTAATAGTACTACTAGAGCGGGCATAGTAATAGTAGTACTACTAGAGCAGGCATAGTAATAGTAGTACTACTAGAGCGGGCATAGTAATAGTAGCACTACTAGAGCAGGCATACTAATAGTACTACTACTAGAGCAGGCATAGTAATAGCAGTACTACTAGAGCAGGCATAGTAATAGTAGTACTACTAGAGCGGGTATAGTAATAGTACTTCTAGAGCGGGCATACTAATAGTAGTCCTACTAGAGCAGGCATACTAATAGTAGTACTACTAGATCGGGCACAGTAATAGTACTACTAGAGCGGGCATAGTAATAGTAGTACTACTAGAGCAGGCATAGTAATAGTAGTACTACTAGAGCGGGCATAGTAATAGTAGCACTACTAGAGCAGGCATACTAATAGTACTACTACTAGAGCAGGCATAGTAATAGTAGTACTACTAGAGCAGGCATACTAATAGTAGCACTACTAGAGCAGGCATACTAATAGTATTACTACTAGAGCAGGCATAGTAATAGTAGTACTACTAGAGCAGGCATACTAATAGTAGTACTACTAGAGCGGGCATACTAATAGTAATACTACTAGAGCAGGCATAGTAATAGTAGTACTGCTAGAGCAGGCATAGTAATAGTAGTACTACTAGAGCGGGTATAGTAATAGTACTACTAGAGCGGGCATACTAATAGTAGTACTACTAGAGCAGGCATAGTAATAACAGTACTACTAGAGCAGGCATAGTAATTGTAGTACTGCTAGAGCGGGCATACTAATAGTAGTACTACTAGAGCATGCATACTAATAGTAGTACTGCTAGAGCGGGCATACTAATAGTAATACTACTAGAGCAGGCATAGTAATAGTAGTACTGCTAGAGCAGGCATACTAATAGTAGTACTACTAGAGCAGGCATACTAATAGTAGTACTACTAGAGCGGGCATACTAATAGTAGTACTACTGGAGCAGGCATAGTAATAGTAGTACTACTAGAGCGGGTATAGTAATAGTACTACTAGAGCGGGCATACTAATAGTAGTACTACTAGAGCAGGCATACTAATAGTAGTACTATTAGAGCGGGCATACTAATAGTAGCACTACTAGAGCAGGCATAGTAATAGTAGTACTACTAGAGTGAGCATAGTAATAGTACTACTAGAGCGGGCATACTAATAGTAATACTACTAGAGCAGGCATAGTAATAGTAGTACTGCTAGAGCAGGCATACTAATAGTAGTACTACTAGAGCGGGCATAGTAATAGTAGCACTACTAGAGCAGGCATACTAATAGTAGTACTACTAGAGCAGGCATACTAATAGTAGCCCTACTAGAGCAGGCATACTAATAGTAGCACTACTAGAGCAGGCATACTAATAGCAGCACTACTAGAGCAGGCATACTAATAGTAGTACTACTAGAGCAGGCATACTAATAGTAGCACTACTAGAGCGGGCATGCTAATAGTAGCACTACTAGAGCAGGCATACTAATAGTAGTACTACCAGAGCAGGCATACTAATAGTAGCACTACTAGAGCAGGCATACTAATAGTAGTACTACTAGAGCAGGCATACTAATAGTAGTACTACTAGAGCGGGCATACTAATAGTAGTACTACTAGAGCAGGCATACTAATAGTAGCACTACTAGAGCAGGCATACTAATAGTAGTACTACTAGAGCAGGCATACTAATAGTAGTACTACTAGAGCGGGCATACTAATAGTAGTACTACTAGAGCAGGCATACTAATAGTAGCATTACTAGAGCGGGCATACTAATAGTAGCACTACTAGAGCAGGCATACTAATAGTAGTACTACTAGAGCAGGCATACTAATAGTAGCACTGCTAGAGCAGGCATACTAATAGTAGTACTACTAGAGCAGGCATACTAATAGTAGTACTACTAGAGCGGGCATACTAATAGTAGTACTACTAGATCAGGCATACTAATAGTAGCACTGCTAGAGCAGGCATACTAATAGTAGTACTACTAGAGCAGGCATACTAATAGTAGTACTACTAGAGCGGGCATACTAATAGTAGTACTACTAGAGCAGGCATACTAATAGTAGCACTACTAGAGCGGGCATACTAATAGTAGCACTACTAGAGCAGGCATACTAATAGTAGTACTACTAGAGCAGGCATACTAATAGTAGCACGACTAGAGCAGGCATACTAATAGTAGTACTACTAGAGCAGGCATACTAACAGTAGTACTACTAGAGCAGGCATACTAACAGTAGTACTACTAGAGCAGGCATACTAACAGTAGTACTACTAGAGCGGGCATACTAATAGTAGTACTACTAGAGCGGGCATACTAATAGTAGTACTACTAGAGCAGGCATACTAATAGTAGTACTACTAGAGCAGGCATACTAATAGTAGCACTACTAGAGCGGGCATACTAATAGTAGTACTACTAGAGCAGGCATACTAATAGTAGCACTACTAGAGCGGGCAAACTAATAGTAGTACTACTAGAGCAGGCATACTAATAGTAGCACTACTAGAGCGGGCATACTAATAGTAGCACTACTAGAGCGGGCATACTAATAGTAGCCCTACTAGAGCCAAACAGGCCGTCTTCAGTTCTCTAACAGCACTATTGTAACACACATGTCTCAGATTGAATAGTGCTGACAAGAGGCCGGGCTGCATTTCATTCCAAAAATATGTTTCTTCCCTTCTGCCCTAGCTCACTCCACTTCAAATATCTGATAGGTATGCTGTGAATGAAAGCAATATGGCAGACACTAGGTGGGGCCACTGCTTACACCTAGCCTGCCTTCTCAGATCTACAAAGGGGAGTGAAACAGGACAGAGAGGAGGGGACAAGTTTTTGGAATGAAAATGCAGCCCAGGGTTTTGTAGCAGAGCGATGGAAATGGTGGTTAGCTTACGCAACAGTTGGGCTGGATAAATAAGAGGCGTGCTCTCTGTGGTGATTTAAACAGGGGCACGCTCTAACAAACACACACACACACACACACACACATAAGGGCATGCCTCAGAGCTGTGACTCATATTACCCATTTTTAGAGCAGTCTGGAATCTCCACAGCTCCACTTTCCACACAGTTTGTAGAGAACAAATCAATCCCAGGTTTGTGAAAGGCAACATGGAGGGCTACAACATGTTGGAGTGTTATAACATAGAGGGTTACCACAGCTGGGGCCTGGCCTATTAAACAAGCAAATACCTGCCAAATACAATTAAGGAATAAGCTTCTCTCTTTCACACCCTCAAAACAAGGTTGAACATAATCTTGACCTTTAAAAACTGAATTCATGCAAATGATAGCATTGGCACATGATGGAGCAGGTTGGGTGGAGCTGACCTCATTTTCAGGGCATCAATGGCTGCTTGTGGGCTGATCATGTGTCTGCTCTGCTTGAGGGGGTGTTTTTCACTTTAAGAGGAAGCTTCTCTTCTCTCTGTCTCACATCAGTCTCACATCAGGACCCAGCCTGTCAGCTACACATATCATATATCTTATCTTCTGCTCTGAGGTGAGTAGAGAGGGAGGGAGGAGGGGGGAGTGGGGCTGCTGCAACTCACAGATAGAGGAACATAGAGGAGGGAAGGAGCAGGGAGAAAGGAGAGAGTTAGGAACATAGAGATAGAACTGTTCTATTATATACGGTTAGGAATGAGGGAATGAAAAAGGAGTTGGAAGCAGGGAATGAGAGACACGAGAATTGGATAGATGAGCGGGACATGTTGAATGAATGGACTGAATACGGAGCATAGCGATGTGTGTATTTGTGTGTGTGTGTGTGTGTGTGTGTGTGTGTGTGTGTGTGTGTGTGTGTGTGTCTGTGTGTGTGAGGGGTGAATGAAGAACAGATGAATCAAGTGCCAATAACTATACATTTGCAACTGTTTGCCAAATCAATGTTTCAATGTGATCCTTTTATACGTTGCATTAATTTAGTCAGGAAATACCAGCTGTAAACAGACTGTAGAACAACGCGGTCTAGACCTGAACACATTCCATTCCCTGGGTCTTATAACATTACACATGTTTTCATCTTTAGTGTAGCTGAGCCTTCTCCTCTTCCTCTCTCTTGTTGTGAATCATATGTTCCGTGGTAATAACCAGACATAGACAGGATGAATACTCACATCACTCTCATCCTATCTTCTCTTCTCCTCCTTCCCCTGCTTTACTCTCTAATCCAATACTCTTCCTCCCTGTGATTTCCTCACTCAAAACTTCCCCTCCACCTGCTTTCCTCCCCCTTCTCTTCCTCTCTTCCCCCCTTTTCTCTTTTTTTCTCCTCCTACCCCACATCCCTGCCTCCCTCTCTCTCATCCCCTCTTCCCTACTCTCTCTCCGTCCACCTGCCTCCTCCTCTCTCTCCCCCAGGTACAGCATGTCTCGTCTGGAGAAGGCCATTGTATCCATGGTGGAGGTGTTTGAGGAGTATGCTACAAAGGATGATAAGAATCGCCAGCTTAGCGGTACAGAGCTCGCAGAGCTGATGAAGAAAGAGCTGGCCAGCCCAGAGTTCCACGTAAGACACACACACACACACACACACACACACACACACACACACACACACACACACACACACACACACACACACACACACACACACACACACACACACACACACACACACACACACACACACAGTGTTGTCCTGTATGGCTCAGTTGGTAGAGCATGGCGTTAGTAACACCAGGATAGTGGGTTTGATTCCTGGGACCACCCATACGAGAAATCGATGCACGCATAACTGTAAGTCACTTTGGATAAAAGTGTCTGCTAAATGGCATATTATTCTATTATCACACAAACACACACACACAGCATATCCACATGTTTTACATATCCATACCACAACATAGTAGTAACATTTTATTAACATGCACATACCACTACATAATGATGTCTACAGTACAAGATACCTAGAAAGCCTACATACCTTCTTGTGTGTGTGTGTGTGTGTGTGTGTGTGTGTGTGTGTGTGTGTGTGTGTGTGTGTGTGTGTGTGTGTGTGTGTGTGTGTGTGTGTGTGTGTGTGTGTATGCATGCATGCATGTCTCAGGGAAAGGTGGAACCAGCAGTGCTCCAGGAAGCGATGACCAACCTGGATAAGAACCATGATGGAGAGATCAACTTCAGAGAGTTCTCCATGTTCTTGGCTACTCTGGCCAGGGGCTACTACAGAGCCAGAAACAAGGGCAAGGGCAACAAGGGCAAGCCTGACAAGCCTGAATGAGGGGCAAAAAATAACCTGTTGACAGGTGTGGCCAGTATCGAGACACACACACACACACACACAAACACACACACACACACACACACACACACACACACACACACACACACACACACACACACACACACACACACTGCTTTTCTATGATAAAAGAGAGAAAATTATACTCTTACTGTAACTTGTATGGTGCTTTTAAGATGTCTTCTCAACATTTCCCCTGTTTTTTTAAATGAAATTTGACTTGCTTACTAGTTGGTGTTGTGTGTTTCATTTTTGTGAATGAGTTGGAACTATAGATTCAGAATTCCTTGAGATGATGTGATGAGCACCAATTCTCAGACATTACAACTGGTACACCCATTAAAGGGATACTGCAGAGCTCTGACAATGTTGTTTTTCTACTTACCCAGAGTCAGATGTGTTTATACGTGCGGTCTCTGCACTAGTTAGAATTGGCACACAACACTACCTTTAACTTCCTTCATACTGCACACAGAGACATAAAAATGATATGCACAAGTTCATCAGACTCTGGGTAAGTAGAAAAACGTCAAAAATCTTAATTGCCAGAATCTCGCAGTATCCATCCGTCCACCCATCATGCTTTCAGTCTGTTACTCTGTTCTACTCATTCTATGGTGAGAATCCGCCTCAGGTGTAGGCTTGGTTTGCATATTTTCTTCCCCTGTTTACTCCCCCTCTCATCCAGCCCATGTCCTGAGGACTCTGTGTGTCTCCCTGTGTTAGCGTCACAGTGTTAGATTAGAGGACAGGTATAACGTTGAGATTAAAGGTAGAAGCCTGATTATGACCTAATGCTTTATGGTCTGAATCCATTCACCTTATGCTCATACCATGTTTCTCACAATAGACTAGAGCCCACAGCTGGCACAACAAATATAGACTGGTTTCACCCTGTCATGAAGCCCCTCCACACCGATCAGTGTGTTGTCTCCTCTTAAGGTTAGAATTGGGGAAGGTAGACTGATCCTAGATCTGTACCTATTGGACTAAATGGAGCTCTTTCAATGTTCAGGTAGTTCGAATAGTAGAATAAGGGTGCACAGGTGAAAACATGTTTTTAAAGCATTTTTTTCAGTGGTGGAAAAGTACTCAGTTGTCATATCTGATTAAAAGTAAAAGTGAAAGTCACCCAGTAAAATACTACTTGAGTAAAAGTCTAAAAGTATTTTGTTTTAAATATACTTAAGTATCAAAAGTAAATGGAATTGCTAAAATGTACTTGAGTATCAAAAGTAACAGTAAAAGTATAAACCATTTCAAATTGCTTATATTAAGCAAACCAGATGGCCCAATTTTATTTTTTCTATTTATTGGCGGATAACCAGGGGTACACTCCAACACTCAGACAATAAAAAAATGAAGCATTTGTGTTTAGTGAGTCCGCCAGATCAGAGGCAGTAGGGATGACCAGGGATGTTCTCTTGATAAGTGTGTGAATTGGAACATTTTCCTGTCAAAATGTAACGAGTCCTTTTGGGTGTCAGGGAAAATGTATGGAGTAAAAAGTATATTATTTTCTTTAGGAATGTAGTGAAGTAAAAGTAGGCAAAAATATAAATAGTAAAGTAAAGTACATATACCCAAACAACTACTTAAGTAGTGGTTTAAAGTATTTTTACTTAAGTACTTTACACCACTGCATTTTTGTGTTTTTTTTAAAAACATTTATTGAATTAAATATCTAAGTTCAATGATTTTTAGAAGTATGCACCCTTGTTCTACTACTTGATCTACAGTCTACAATACATTTTCTGGGTAAGCACCATAGCTGATATACAGCTCATATAACAATACTTTTTCTGGGTAAGCACCATAGCTGATATACAGCTCACATAACAATACATTTTCTGGGTAAGCACCGTAGCTCATATACAGCTCATATAACAATACATTTTCTCTGTAAGCACCTTAGCTGATATACAGCTCATATAACAATACATTTTCTGGGTAAGCACCATAGCTCATATACAGCTCATATAACAACTTCCAAAATCTTAATTGCCAGAATCTCGCAGTATCCATCCGTCCATCCATCATGCTTTCAGTGAGAATGTCTGTTACTCTGTTCTACTCATTCTTTGGTGAGAACCTGCTTCAGGCGTAGGCTTGGTTTACATATTTTCTTCCCCTCTTTACTCCCCCTCTCATCCAGAGGACTATCTGGATTACATTCTTTGACCCAAAACATCTCTCTCAGCCTCTAGGATCAAATGAGAGAACACCTCCCTCATGAATTATCAGTGTTATCTTATCTTAGTAGTTATCAAATCAAATCAAATCAAATTTATTTATATAGCCCTTCGTACATCAGCTGAAATCTCAAAGTGCTGTACAGAAACCCAGCCTAAAACCCCAAACAGCAAGCAATGCATGTGAAAGAAGCACGGTGGCTGGGAAAAACTCCCTAGGAAAAACTCCTGAGAAAGGCCAAAAACCTAGGAAGAAACCTAGAGAGGAACCAGGCTATGAGGGGTGGCCAGTCCTCTTCTGGCTGTGCCGGGTGGATATTATAACAGAACATAGTCAAGATGTTAAAATGTTCGTAAATGACCAGCATGGTCAAATAATAATAATCATAGTAATTGTCGAGGGTGCAACAAGCACGTCCGGTGAACAGGTCAGGGTTCCGTAGCCGCAGGCAGAACAGTTGAAACTGGAGCAGCAGCATGGCCAGGTGGACTGGGGACAGCAAGGAGTCATCATGCCAGGTAGTCCTAGGGCTCAGGTCCTCCGAGAGAAAGAAAGAAAGAAAGAAAGAGAGAATTAGAGAGAGCATATTTACATTCACACAGGACACCGGATAAGACAAGAGAATACTCCAGATGTAACAGACTGACCCTAGCCCCCCGACACATAAACTACTGCAGCATAAATACTGGAGGCTGAGACAGGAGGGATCAGAAGACACTGTGGCCCCATCCGATGATACCCCCGGACAGGGCCAAACAGGCAGGATATAACCCCACCCACTTTGCCAAAGCACAGCCCCCCACACCACTAGAGGGATATCTACAACCACCAACTTACCGTCCGAAGACAAGGCCGAGTATAGCCCACAAAGATGTCCGCCACGGCACAACCCAAGGGGGGGGCGCCAACCCAGACAGGAAGACCACGTCAGTGGCTCAACCTACTCAAGTGACGCACCCCTCCCATGGACGGCATGGAAGAACACCAGTAAGTCAGTGACTCAGCCCCTGTAAAAGGGTTAGAGGCAGAGAATCCCAGTGGGAAGAGGGGAACCGACAAGGCAGAGACAGCAAGGGCGGTTCGTTGCTCCAGCCTTTCCGTTCACCTTCACACTCCTGGGCCAGACTATACTTAATCATAGGACCTACTGAAGAGATAAGTCTTCAGTAAAGACTTAAAGGTTGAGACTGAGTCTGCGTCTCTCACATGGGTAGGCAGACCATTCCATAAAAATGGAGCTCTATAGGAGAAAGCCCTACCTCCAGCCGTTTGCTTAGAAATTCTAGGGACAATTAGGAGGCCTGCGTCTTGTGACCGTAGCGTACGTGTAGGTATGTACGGCAGGACCAAATCGGAAAGATAGGTAGGAGCAAGCCCATGTAATGCTTTGTAGGTTAGCAGTAAAACCTTGAAATCAGCCCTTGCCTTAACAGGAAGCCAGTGTAGGGAAGCTAGCACTGGAGTAATATGATCAAATTTTTTGGTTCTAGTCAGGATTCTAGCAGCCGTATTTAGCACTAACTGAAGTTTGTTTAGTGCTTTATCCGGGTAGCCGGAAAGTAGAGCATTGCAGTAGTCGAGCCTAGAAGTAACAAAAGCATGGATTCATTTTTCTGCGTCATTTTTGGACAGAAAGTTTCTGATTTTTGCAATGTTACGTAGATGGAAAAAAGCTGTCCTTGAAGCAGTCTTGATATGTTCTTCAAAAGAGAGATCAGGGTCCAGAGTAACGCCGAGGTCCTTCACAGTTTTATTTGAGACGACTGTACAACCATCCAGATTAATTGTCAGATTCAACAGAAGATCTCTTTGTTTCTTGGGACCTAGGACAAGCATCTCTGTTTTGTCCGAGTTTAAAAGTAGAAAATTTGCAGCCATCCACTTCCTTATGTCTGAAACACAGGCTTCTAGCGAGAGCAATTTTGGGGCTTCACCATGTTTCATTGAAATGTACAGCTGTGTGTCGTCCGCATAGCAGTGAAATTTAACATTATGTTTTCGAATGACATCCCCAAGAGGTAAAATATATAGTGAAAACAATAGTGGTCCTAGAACGGAACCTTGAGGAACACCGAAATTTACAATTGATTTGTCAGAGGACGAACCATTCACAGAGACAAACTGATATCTTTCCGACAGATAAGATCTAAACCAGGCCAGAACTTGTCCATGTAGACCAATTTGGGTTTGCAATCTCTCCAAAAGAATGTGGTGATCGATGGTATCAAAAGCGGCACTAAGATCTAGGAGCATGAGGACAGATGCAGAGCCTCGGTCTGACGTCATTAAAAGGTCATTTACCACCTTCACAAGTGCAGTCTCAGTGCTATGATGGGGTCTAAAACCAGACTGAAGCGTTTCGTATACATTGTTTGTCTTCAGGAAGGCAGTGAGTTGCTGCGCAACAACTTTTTCTAAAATTTTTGAGAGGAATGGAAGATTCGATATAGGCCGATAGTTTTTTATAATTTCTGGGTCAAGATTCGGCTTTTTCAAGAGAGGCTTTATTACTGCCACTTTTAGTGAGCTTGGTACACATCCGGTGGATAGAGAGCCGTTTATTATGTTCAACATAGGAGGGCCAAGCACAGGAAGCAGCTCTTTCAGTAGTTTAGTTGGAATAGGGTCCAGTATGCAGCTTGAGGGTTTGGAGGCCATGATTATTTTCATCATTGTGTCAAGAGATATAGTACTAAAACACTTTAGTATCTCCCTTGAGCCAAGGTCCTGGCAGAGTTGTGCAGACTCTGGACAATGAAGCCCTGGAGGAATACCCAGATTTAAAGAGGAGTCCGTAATTTGCTTTCTAATGATCATGATCTTTTCCTCAAAAAAGTTCATAAATTTATTACTGCTGAAGTGAAAGCCATCCTCCATTTGCGAATGCTGCTTTTTAGTTAGCTTTGCGACAGTGTCAAAAAGAAATTTCGGATTGTTCTTATTTTCCTCAATTAAGTTGGAAAAATAGGATGATCGTGCAGCAGTAAGGGCTCTTCGATACTGCACGGTACTGTCTTTCCAAGCTAGTCGGAAGACTTCCAGTTTAGTGTGGCGCCATTTCCGTTCCAATTTTCTGGAAGCTTGCTTCAGAGCTCGTGTATTTTCTGTATACCAGGGAGCTAGTTTCTTATGACAGATGTTTTTAATTTTTAGGGGTGCAACTGCATCTAGGGTATTGCGCAAGGTTGAATTGAGTTCCTCGGTTAGGTGGTTAACTGATTCTTGTCCTCTGACGTCCTTGGGTAGGCAGAGGGAGTCTGGAAGGGCATCAAGGAATCTTTGGGTTGTCTGAGAATTTATAGCACGACTTTTAATCTTCCTTGGTTGGGGTCTGAGCAGATTATTTGTTGCAATTGTAAACGCAATAAAATGGTGGTCCGATAATCCAGGATTATGAGGAAAAACATTAAGATCCACAACATTTATTCCATGGGACAAAACTAGGTCCAGAGTATGACTGTGGCAGTGAGTAGGTCCAGAAACATGTTGGACAAAACCCACTGAGTCGATGATGGCTCCGAAAGCCTTTTGGAGTGGGTCTGTGGACTTTTCCATGTGAATGTTAAAGTCACCAAAAATTAGAATATTATCTGCTATGACTACAAGATCCGATAGGAATTCAGGGAACTCAGTAAGGAACACTGCATATGGCCCAGGAGGCCTGTAAACAGTAGCTATAAAAAGTGATTGAGTAGGCTGCATAGATTTCATGACTAGAAGCTCAAAAGACGAAAACGTCATTGTTTTTTTTTTTGTAAATTGAAATTTGCTATCGTAAATGTTAGCAACACCTCCGCCTTTGCCGGATGCACGGGGGGTTTGGTCACTAGTGTAACCAGGGGGTGAGGCATCATTTAACACAGTAAATTCATCAGGCTTAAGCCATGTTTCAGTCAGGCCAATCACATCAAGATTATGATCAGTGATTAGTTCATTGACTATAACTGCCTTGGAAGTGAGGGATCTAACATTAAGTAACCCAATTTTGAGATGTGAAGTGTCACAATCTCTTTCAATAATGGCAGGAATGGAGGAGGTCTTTATACTAGTAAGATTACTGAAGCGAACACCGCCATTTTTAATTTTGCCCAACCAAGATCGAGGCACAGACACGGTCTCAATGGGGAAAGCTGAGCTGACTACGCTAACTGTGCTAGTGGCAGACTCCACTAAGCTGGCAGGCTGGCTAACAGCCTGTTGCCTGGCCTGCACCCTATTTCATTGTGGAGCTAGAGGAGTTAGAGCCCTGTCTATGTTCGTAGATAAGATGAGAGCACCCCTCCAGCTAGGATGGAGTCCGTCACTCCTCAGCAGGCCAGGCTTGGTCCTGTTTGTGGGTGAATCCCAGAAAGAGGGCCAGTTATCTACAAATTCTATCTTTTGGGAGGGGCAGAAAACAGTTTTCATCCAGCGATTGAGTTGTGAGACTCTGCTGTAGAGCTCATCACTCCCCCTAACTGTCAAGTACTACTTTTTTTTTTATTCTCCCGCTTTTTGGCTCATCACTCCCCCTAACTGTCAAGTACTACTTTTTTTTTTATTCTCCCGCTTTTTGGCTACTCAACGCAAATCTGTAAAATCATGTATTGTAATAGATCTACTCATAGACAGATGGTGGTATTGTATCAGAAGTGTGCAGCACCCAGGTGCTATAGCAAGTATCTCTGTAATGTTACTTATAGACCAGTGTTCTTCACCACTGGTCCTTGGCAGCTTCATTTACATATTTACATTTACGTCATTTAGCAGACGCTCTTATCCAGAGCGACTTACAAGTTGTGTCGGATTTATTTCCTGCCAAGCACTTACACTCCTGATTCTACTAATCATTGGTTATTGGTACATTCATTGAACCAGGTGTGTGAGTGTTAGAATGGTAGAAAACCCAACACCTTTAGCTCTCCAGGACCAGGATGTAAGAATACTGCTGCAGGTCAATACCAGTGGACAGGAGCAGTAGAATGACCTGTATCTCAGAGACTTCCTAGGTAAAGGAAAGGTCCTGTCAGCTACTGTAGGCCTGTAATTGGCACAAATGAAGAGGGGTCCAAATGGCCCAACACTTTGCATGTAAATATCTCTTTATCTGTGTGTGTACCCCTGTGTGAATCCGTACTTGCATGCTTGTGTGTGTGTGTGCCTGTGCCTGTGTGTGTGTGTGTGTGTGTGTGTGTGTGTGTGTGTGTGTGTGTGTGTGTGTGTGTGTGTGTGTGTGTGTGTGTGTACGACAGTGTGATAAACACCTGTATATAAATGGGAATGGATCTGTATCTCTAAGGTGTGAACCATGGTTTCATATAGTAATGTAAATCAATGTGTAGTTATGAGTTGAAGTACAGTAACCACTACTTTTACTTCACCATCACTCAACACCATCATGTTAATGACCGTCATTAAAGCACTATATATTTGTACCACTATCAATTCATTGCTAATGGCTTTGACCGCACTGTCAACATGACCATGCCAATAAAGTTTGTTAGGTTTGAATCACTAGGCGTGGTTCTTGTTTGCAGGTTGTGGATGTGTGTGTGTGTGTGTGTGTGTGTGTGTGTGTGTGTGTGTGTGTGTGTGTGTGTGTGTGTGTGTGTGTGTGTGTGTGTGTGTGTGTAAAATCCAAGTGATCCAAGCCCAGCTCTAAGCCACAGTGTGAAAGTGACACAACCCCTGTGTCTTTGTTTCAACACACCAGTCTGTCTTCATGTCAGGGTGTCAGATCAACAGAACAGAGACAGACCTTTATAGCTACTAGGTCTACATGACACAAACATGCTGCAGCTTGCATTGTCTATACCATAAAATGTCAAGTTAAGACTGGTAAACCAAGCCAGTAAGGGTTATTCCAAATGGACACAGTGCCTTCAGAATGTATTCACACCCCTTGACTCTTTTCACATTTTGTTGGGTTACAGCCTGAATTCAAAATGGATTAAATAGAGATTGTTTTGTCACTGGCCTACACACAATACCCCATAATGTCAAAGTGGAATTATGTTTCAAATGTTTACAAATTAATTAAATATCCGTTTGAGCATTGAATATCCGTTTGAGCATGGTGAAGTTATTAATTGCACTTTGGATGGTGTATCAATACACCCAGTCACTACAAAGATACAAGTGTCCTTCCTAATTCAGTTGCCAGAGAGGAAGGAAACCACTCAGGGATTTCACCATGAGGCCGATGGTGACTTTAAAATAGTTATAGAGTTTAATGGCTGTGATAGTTGAAAACTGAGGATGGATCAACAACATTGTAGTTAGTCCACAATACTAACCTAATTGACAGAGTGATAAGAAGGAAGCCTGTACAGGAAAAAAAATATTCCAAAACATGCATCCTGTTTGCAACAAGGCACTAAAATAATACTGCAAAAAATGTGGTAAAGCAATTCACTTTTAGTTCTGAATACAAAGTGTTACGTTTGGGGAAAATCCAATACAGCACATTATCTAGTACCACTCTCCATATTTTCAAGCATATTGGTGACTGCATCATATTGTGGGTATGCTAAACGGAATGGAGCGAAACAAATGCAAAATCCTAGAGGAAAAACTGGTTCAGTCTGCTGGGAGATGAATTCACCTTCAGCAAGACAATAACCTAAAACACAAGGCCAAATCTATACTGGAGTTACTTAACAAGAAGACAGGGAATGTTCCTGAGTGGACGAGTTACAGTTTGGTCTTAAATCTGCTAGAAAATCTACAGTATGGCAAGACCTGAAAATGGTTGTCTAGCAATGATCAACAACCAATTTGACAGAGTTTGAAGAATTTTTAAAAGAATAATGGGCAAATGTTGCACAATCCAGGTCTGGAAAGCTTATAGAGCCTTGCCCAGAAAGACTACCCAGAAAGACTCACAGCTGTAATCGCTGACAAAGGTGATTCTAACATGTATTGACTCAGGGGAGTGAATACTTATATAAATAGAATATTTCAGAATTTAAGTTTGAAAAAATGTACTAAAATGTAATAAAACATGTTATTCACCTTGCCATTATGGGGTATTGTGTCTAGATGGGTGGAAGAAAACATTGATTTAATCTATTTGATATTCAAGCTGTAACACAAAAAATGTGAAAGAAGTCAAAGTGTATGAATACTTTTTGAAGGCACAGTATATACAACCCTTAGCCATTATCTAATGAGCACTCATTTCTTACTTTTAAAAAAGTCAATTGGAGAATGAATCATTTTTCAAACACTTCAAACAGCAATTTCCTGCAATCTAGAGGAATAATCATTATGCTTAATTCTATGTAAAAAAAAATGTGTCTATTTTTCTCTTGAGCTGTCTGTGTCTTCCTGACTGGTGGTTATTTACATACCTCTTGAGCTGTCTGTATCCTCCTGACTGGTGGTTCTTTACATACCTCTTGAGCTGTCTGTATACTCCTGACTGGTGGTTATTTACATACCTCTTGAGCTGTCTGTGTCTTCCTGACTGGTGGTTATTTACATACCTCTTGAGCTGTCTGTGTCTTCCTGACTGGTGGTTATTTACATACCTCTTGAGCTGTCTGTATCCTCCTGACTGGTGGTTCTTTACATACCTCTTGAGCTAACTGTATATTCCTGACTGGTGGTCATTTACATACCTCTTGAGCTGTCTGTATACTCCTGACTGGTGGTTATTTACATACCTCTTGAGCTGTCTGTATCCTCCTGACTGGTGGTTATTTACATACCTCTTGAGCTGTCTGTATCCTCCTGACTGGTGGTTATTTACATACCTCGTGAGCTGTCTGTGTACTCCTGACTGGTGGTTCTTTACATACCTCTTGAGTTGTCTGTATCCTTCAGACTGGTGGTTCTTTACATACCTCTTGAGCTGTCTGTATCCTCCTGACTGGTGGTTCTTTACATACCTCTTGAGCTGTCTGTATCCTACTGACTGGTGGTTATTTACATACCTCTTGAGCTGTCTGTATACTCCTGACTGGTGGTTCTTTAAATACCTCTTGAGCTGTCTGTGTCTTCCTAACTGGTGGTTATTTACATACCTCTTGAGCTGTCTGTATCCTCCTGACTGGTGGTTCTTTACATACCTCTTGAGCTGTCTGTATCCTCCTGACTGGTGGTTATTTACATACCTCTTGAGCTGTCTGTATCCTCCTGACTGGTGGTTATTTACATACCTCTTGAGCTGTTTGTATCCTCCTGACTGGTGGTTATTTACATACCTCGTGAGCTGTCTGTATACTCCTGACTGGTGGTTCTTTACATACCTCTTGAGCTGTCTGTATCCTTCAGACTGGTGGTTCTTTACATACCTCTTGAGCTGTCTGTATCCTCCTGACTGATGGTTATGTACATACCTCTTGAGCTGTCTGTATCCTCCTGACTGGTGGTTATTTACATACCTCTTGAGCTGTCTGTATCCTCCTGACTGGTGGTTCTTTACATACCTCTTGAGCTGTCTGTATACTCCTGACTGGTGGTTCTTTACATACCTCTTGAGCTGTCTGTATCCTCCTGACTGGTGGTTATTTACATACCTCTTGAGCTGTCTGTATACTCCTGACTGGTGGTTATTTACATACCTCTTGAGCTGTCTGTGTCTTCCTGACTGGTGGTTATTTACATACCTCTTGAGCTGTCTGTATCCTCCTGACTGGTGGTTCTTTACATACCTCTTGAGCTGTCTGTATCCTCCTGACTGGTGGTTATTTACATACCTCTT
Source organism: Salmo trutta (assembly GCF_901001165.1). Lineage (NCBI taxonomy): Eukaryota > Metazoa > Chordata > Actinopteri > Salmoniformes > Salmonidae > Salmo > Salmo trutta. The sequence goes on along the minus strand of NC_042993.1, from coordinate 2,596,982 downwards.
GAGCTGTCTGTATACTCCTGACTGGTGGTTATTTACATACCTCTTGAGCTGTCTGTATCCTCCTGACTGGTGGTTCATTACATACCTCTTGAGCTGTCTGTATTCTCCTGACTGGTGGTTATTTACATACCTCTTGAGCTGTCTGTATACTGCTGACTGGTGGTTATTTACATACCTCTTGAGCTGTCTGTATCCTCCTGACTGGTGGTTATTTACATACCTCGTGAGCTGTCTGTATACTCCTGACTGGTGGTTCTTTACATACCTCTTGAGCTGTCTGTATCCTTCAGACTGGTGGTTCTTTACATACCTCTTGAGCTGTCTGTATCCTCCTGACTGGTGGTTCTTTACATACCTCTTGAGCTGTCTGTATCCTCCTGACTGGTGGTTATTTACATACCTCTTGAGCTGTCTGTATCCTCCTGACTGGTGGTTCTTTACATACCTCTTGAGCTGTCTGTATACTCCTGACTGGTGGTTATTTACATACCTCTTGAGCTGTCTGTATCCTCCTGACTGGTGGTTATTTACATACCTCTTGATCTGTCTGTATCCTCCTGACTGGTGGTCATTTACATACCTCTTGAGCTGTCTGTATCCTCCTGACTGGTGGTTATTTACATACCTCTTGAGCTGTCTGTATCCTTCAGACTGGTGGTTCTTTACATACCTCTTGAGCTGTCTGTATCCTCCTGACTGGTGGTTATTTACATACCTCTTGAGCTGTCTGTATCCTCCTGACTGGTGGTTATTTACATAACTCTTGAGCTGTCTGTATCCTCCTGACTGGTGGTTCTTTACATACCTCTTGAGCTGTCTGTATCCTCCTGACTGGTGGTTATTTACATACCTCTTGAGCTGTCTGTATCCTCCTGACTGGTGGTTATTTACATACCTCTTGAGCTGTCTGTATCCTCCTGACTGGTGGTTATTTACATACCTCTTGAGCTGTCTGTATCCTTCAGACTGGTGGTTATTTACATACCTCTTGAGCTGTCTGTATCCTGCTGACTGGTGGTTATTTACATACCTCTTGAGCTGTCTGTATCCTCCTGACTGGTGGTTCTTTACATACCTCTTGAGCTGTCTGTATCCTGCTGACTGGTGGTTATTTACATACCTCTTGAGCTGTCTGTATACTCCTGACTGGTGGTTCTTTACATACCTCTTGAGCTGTCTGTATTCTCCTGACTGGTGGTTATTTACATACCTCTTGATCTGTCTGTATCCTTCAGACTGGTGGTTATTTACATACCTCTTGAGCTGTCTGTATACTCCTGACTGGTGGTTATTTACATACTTCTTGAGCTGTCTGTATCCTACTGACTGGTGGTTATTTACATACCTCTTGAGCTGTCTGTATCCTTCAGACTGGTGGTTATTTACGTACCTCTTGAGCTGTCTGTATCCTCCTGACTGGTGGTTCTTTACATACCTCTTGAGCTGTCTGTATCCTCCTGACTGGTGGTTATTTACATACCTCTTGAGCTGTCTGTATCCTGCTGACTGGTGGTTATTTACATACCTCTTTAGCTGTCTGTAAACTCCTGACTGGTGGTTCTTTCCATACCTCTTGAGCTGTCTGTATCCTCCTTACTGGTGGTTCTTTACATACCTCTTGAGCTGTCTGTATCCTGCTGACTGGTGGTTATTTACATACCTCTTGAGCTGTCTGTATCCTCCTGACTGGTGGTTATTTACATACCTCTTGAGCTGTCTGTATACTCCTGACTGGTGGTTATTTACATACCTCTTGAGCTGTCTGTATCCTCCTGACTGGTGGTTATTTACATACCTCTTGAGCTGTCTGTATACTCCTGACTGGTGGTTCTTTACATACCTCTTGAACTGTCTGTATCCTCCTGACTGGTGGTTATTTACATACCTCTTGAGCTGTCTGTATCCTCCTGACTGGTGGTTATTTACATACCTCTTGAGCTGTCTGTATCCTCCTGACTGGTGGTTCTTTACATACCTCTTGAGCTGTCTGTATCCTCCTGACTGGTGGTTATTTACATACCTCTTGAGCTGTCTGTATACTCCTGACTGGTGGTTCTTTACATACCTCTTGAACTGTCTGTATCCTCCTGACTGGTGGTTCTTTACATACCTCTTGAGCTGTCTGTATCCTCCTGACTGGTGGTTCTTTACATACCTCTTGAGCTGTCTGTATCCTCCTGACTGGTGGTTATTTACATACCTCTTGAGCTGTCTGTATACTCCTGACTGGTGGTTATTTACATGCCTCTTGAGCTGTCTGTATCCTCCTGACTGGTGGTTATTTACATACCTCTTGAGCTGTCTGTATACTCCTGACTGGTGGTTATTTACATACCTCTTGAGCTGTCTGTATACTCCTGACTGGTGGTTCTTTACATACCTCTTGAGCTGTCTGTATACTCCTGACTGGTGGTTATTTACATACCTCTTGAGCTGTCTGTGTCTTCCTGACTGGTGGTTATTTACATACCTCTTGAGCTGTCTGTCTCCTCCTGACTGGTGGTTATTTACATACCTCTTATGCTGTCTGTATCCTTCAGACTGGTGGTTATTTACATACCTCTTGAGCTGTCTGTATCCTCCTGACTGGTGGTTCTTTACATACCTCTTGAGCTGTCTGTATCCTGCTGACTGGTGGTTATTTACATACCTCTTGAGCTGTCTGTATCCTCCTGACTGGTGGTTCTTTACATACCTCTTGAGATGTCTGTATACTCCTGACTGGTGGTTATTTACATACCTCTTGAGCTGTCTGTATCCTCCTGACTGGTGGTTATTTACATACCTCTTGAGCTGTCTGTATCCTCCTGACTGGTGGTTCTTTACATACCTCTTGAGCTGTCTGTATACTCCTGACTGGTGGTTATTTACATACCTCTTGAGCTGTCTGTATACTCCTGACTGGTGGTTATTTACATACCTCTTGAGCTGTATGTATCCTCCTGACTGGTGGTTCTTTACATACCTCTTGAGCTGTCTGTATACTCCTGACTGGTGGTTATTTACATACCTCTTGAGCTGTCTGTATCCTCCTGACTGGTGGTTCTTTACATACCTCTTGACCTGTCTGTGTCTTCCTGACTGGTGGTTATTTACATACCTCTTGAGCTGTCTGTGTCTTCCTGACTAGTGGTTCTTTACATACCTCTTGAGCTGTCTGTATACTCCTGACTGGTGGTTCTTTACGTACCTCTTGAGCTGTCTGTATCCTCCTGACTGGTGGTTCTTTACGTACCTCTTGAGCTGTCTGTATCCTCCTGACTGGTGGTTCTTTACATACCTCTTGAGCTGTCTGTATCCTCCTGACTGGTGGTTCTTTACATACCTCTTGAGCTGTCTGTCTCCTCCTGACTGGTGGTTATTTACGTACCTCTTGAGCTGTCTGTATCCTCCTGACTGGTGGTTCTTTACATACCTCTTGAGCTGTCTGTATCCTCCTGACTGGTGGTTCTTTACATACCTCTTGAGCTGTCTGTATCCTCCTGACTGGTGGTTCTTTACATACCTCTTGAGCTGTCTGTATACTCCTGACTTGTGGTTATTTACATACCTCTTGAGCTGTCTGTATCCTCCTGACTGGTGGTTATTTACATACCTCTTGAGCTGTCTGTATATTCCTGACTGGTGGTTATTTACATACCTCTTGAGATGTCTGTATGCTCCTGACTGGTGGTTCTTTACATACCTCTTGAGCTGTCTGTATACTCCTGACTGGTGGTTATTTACATACCTCTTGAGCTGTCTGTATCCTGCTGACTGGTGGTTATTTACATACCTCTTTAGCTGTCTGTATCCTCCTGACTGGTGGTTATTTACATACCTCTTGAGCTGTCTGTATCCTTCAGACTGGTGGTTCTTTACATACCTCTTGAGCTGTCTGTATCCTCCTGACTGGTGGTTATTTACATACCTCTTGAGCTGTCTGTATACTCCTGACTGGTGGTTATTTATATACCTCTTGAGCTGTCTGTATACTCCTGACTGGTGGTTATTTACATACCTCTTGAGCTGTCTGTATCCTCCTGACTGGTGGTTATTTACATACCTCTTGAGCTGTCTGTATCCTCTTGACTGGTGGTTCTTTACATACCTCTTGAGCTGTCTTTATCCTTCAGACTGGTGGTTATTTACATACCTCTTGAGCTGTCTGTATACTCCTGACTGGTGGTTATTTACATACCTCTTGAGCTGTCTGTATCCTCCTGACTGGTGGTTCTTTACATACCTTTTGAGCTGTCTGTATCCTCCTGACTGGTGGTTCTTTACATACCTCTTGAGCTGTCTGTATACTCCTGACTGGTGGTTATTTACGTACCTCTTGAGCTGTATGTATCCTCCTGACTGGTGGTTCTTTACATACCTCTTGAGCTGTCTGTATACTCCTGACTGGTGGTTATTTACATACCTCTTGAGCTGTCTGTATCCTCCTGACTGGTGGTTATTTACATACCTCTTGAGCTGTCTGTATCCTCCTGACTGGTGGTTATTTACATACCTCTTGAGCTGTCTGTATCCTACTGACTGGTGGGTCTTTACATACCTCTTGAGCCGTCTGTGTCTTCCTGACTGGTGGTTATTTACATACCTCTTCAGCTGTCTGTATCCTCCTGACTGGTGGTTATTTTCATACCTCTTGAGATGTCTGTATCCTCTTGACTGGTGGTTCTTTACATACCTCTTGAGCTGTCTGTATCCTCCTGACTGGTGGTTCTTTACATACCTCTTGAGCTGTCTCTATCCTCCTGACTGGTGGTTCTTTACATACCTCTTGAGCTGTCTGTATCCTCCTGACTGGTGGTTATTTACATACCTCTTGAGCTGTCTGTATCCTCCTGACTGATGGTTATTTTCATACCTCTTGAGCTGTCTGTATCCTCTTGACTGGTGGTTCTTTACATACCTCTTGAGCTGTCTGTATCCTCCTGACTGGTGGTTCTTTACATACCTCTTGAGCTGTCTCTATCCTCCTGACTGGTGGTTCTTTACATACCTCTTGAGCTGTCTGTATCCTCCTGACTGGTGGTTCTTTACATACCTCTTGAGCTGTCTGTATTCTCCTGTCTGGTGGTTCTTTACATACCTCTTCAGCTGTCTGTATCCTCCTGACTGGTGGTTATTTACATACCTCTTGAGCTGTCTGTATATTCCTGACTGGTGGTTATTTACATACCTCTTGAGCTGTCTGTATAATCCTGACTGGTGGTTATTTATATACCTCTTGAGCTGTCTGTATACTCCTGACTGGTGGTTATTTACATACCTCTTGAGCTGTCTGTATCCTCCTGACTGGTGGTTATTTACATACCTCTTGAGCTGTCTGTATCCTCTTGACTGGTGGTTCTTTACAGACCTCTTGAGCTGTCTGTATCCTCCTGACTGGTGGTTCTTTACATACCTCTTGAGCTGTCTGTATACTCCTGACTGGTGGTTATTTACATACCTCTTGAGCTGTCTGTATCCTCCTGACTGGTGGTTCTTTACATACCTCTTGAGCTGTCTGTATACTCCTGACTGGTGGTTATTTACATACCTCTTGAGCTGTCTGTATCCTCCTGACTGGTGGTTATTTACATACCTCTTGAGCTGTCTGTATCCTCCTGACTGGTGGTTATTTACATACCTCTTGAGCTGTCTGTATCCTACTGACTGGTGGGTCTTTACATACCTCTTGAGCTGTCTGTGTCTTCCTGACTGGTGGTTATTTACATACCTCTTGAGCTGTCTGTATCCTCCTGACTGGTGGTTATTTACATACCTCTTGAGCTTCTGTATCCTCCTGACTGGTGGTTCTTTACATACCTCTTGAGCTGTCTGTATCCTCCTGACTGGTGGTTCTTTACATACCTCTTGAGCTGTCTGTATCCTCCTGACTGGTGGTTCTTTACATACCTCTTGAGCTGTTTGTATCCTCCTGACTGGTGGTTCTTTACATACCTCTTGAGATGTCTGTATACTCCTGACTGTTGGTTATTTACATACCTCTTGAGCTGTCTGTATCCTCCTGACTGGTGGTTATTTACATACCTCTTGAGCTGTCTGTATCCTCTTGACTGGTGGTTCTTTACAGACCTCTTGAGCTGTCTGTATACTCCTGACTGGTGGTTATTTACATACCTCTTGAGCTGTTTGTATCCTCCTGACTGGTGGTTATTTACATAACTCTTGAGCTGTCTGTATACTCCTGACTGTTGGTTATTTACATACCTCTTGAGCTGTCTGTATCCTCCTGACTGGTGGTTCTTTACATACCTTTTGAGCTGTCTGTATCCTCCTGACTGGTGGTTATTTACATACCTCTTGAGCTGTCTGTATACTCCTGACTGGTGGTTATTTACATACCTCTTGAGCTGTCTGTATCCTCCTGACTGGTGGTTCTTTACATACCTCTTGAGCTGTCTGTATCCTCCTGACTGGTGGTTCTTTACATACCTCTTGAGCTGTCTGTGTCTTCCTGACTGGTGGTTATTTACATACCTCTTGAGCTGTCTGTATCCTCCTGACTGGTGGTTATTTACATACCTCTTGAGCTTCTGTATCCTCCTGACTGGTGGTTCTTTACATACCTCTTGAGCTGTCTGTATCCTCCTGACTGGTGGTTATTTACATACCTCTTGAGCTTCTGTATCCTCCTGACTGGTGGTTCTTTACATACCTCTTGAGCTGTCTGTATCCTCCTGACTGGTGGTTCTTTACATACCTCTTGAGCTGTTTGTATCCTCCTGACTGGTGGTTCTTTACATACCTCTTGAGCTGTCTGTATACTCCTGACTGTTGGTTATTTACATACCTCTTGAGCTGTCTGTATCCTCCTGACTGGTGGTTATTTACATACCTTTTGAGCTGTCTGTATCCTCCTGACTGGTGGTTCTTTACATACCTCTTGAGCTGTCTGTATACTCCTGACTGGTGGTTATTTACATACCTCTTGAGCTGTCTGTATCCTCCTGACTGGTGGTTCTTTACATACCTCTTGAGCTGTCTGTATACTCCTGACTGGTGGTTATTTACATACCTCTTGAGCTGTCTGTATCCTCCTGACTGGTGGTTATTTACATACCTCTTGAGCTGTCTGTATCCTCCTGACTGGTGGTTCTTTACATACCTCTTGAGCTGTCTGTATACTCCTGACTGGTGGTTATTTACATACCTCTTGAGCTGTCTGTATCCTCCTGACTGGTGGTTATTTACATACCTCTTGAGCTGTCTGTATCCTCCTGACTGGTGGTTCTTTACATACCTCGTGAGCTGTCTGTGTACTCCTGACTGGTGGTTATTTACATACCTCTTGAGCTGTCTGTATCCTCCTGACTGGTGGTTATTTACATACCTCTTGAGCTGTCTGTATCCTCCTGACTGGTGGTTATTTACATACCTCTTGAGCTGTCTGTATACTCCTGACTGGTGGTTCTTTACATACCTCTTGAGCTGTCTGTATCCTCCTGACTGGTGGTTCTTTTTTTAAAGAAACTAAGTCTGCTTCTCTGCATCTGCTAAAATCTGGGTCAAATATTGAAAGGAATGTGAGTCTTAATTAGTACATGTACAGTAGATATTGGTTGCTTTTCTAAAGTCTGTTAACTCTGCCAGCAGGCATGCCAGATAAGATAGTTAGACAAGCTAGCTACTCTGACTTGATAGCGTGAAATGGTTTTTTGGTAGATAGTTATGAGGATGGGAGATTGGGAACTTATCTGTGCTACTTAATGCCAACTTACATACAGGTATGTATCATATTTATTCTGTAGTAAATCTGTTTAGTCAAACTGGTTTCCATTCATTATAGAGTTAAGAGATGGAGCGCACGCCTGAGCAATACATACCAGAGCTAGTAGTACCATGCTGCAGCCTATTTATGATCAGTAGTGGAAGTGAATGGATGCGTGCATAGATGGTGATAATGAGGGGTGCAAAACAAATTAACAAAGAGATCCAAAAATGCCACAACCTGAGCCCAGGTGTGTCCCTTTTCGCTGACAGCCCTCCCAGCTCCGCCCACCGACATATTATACACGCACGCACGCACGCACGCACGCACGCACGCACACACACACACACACACACACACACACACACACACACACACACACACACACACACACACACACGCGCACACACGCACACGCACACAGGCACACAAACACATACACGCACGCACGCACACGCTCAAACGCACGCACGTACGCACACACACACACACACACACATTAATACACACACACACATACGTACATACAAATACACACACACCAAACACACTCACACACCTATATACACACACCTACATTCCTTGAACCAGGTGTGTCAGTGTTAGAATGGTAGAAAACCCAACACCTTTAACTGTCCAGGACCAGGATGTAAGAACACTGCTGCAGGTCAATACCAGTGGACAGGAGCAGTACAATGACCTGTATCTCAGAGACTTCCTAGGTAAAGGAAAGGTCCTGTCAGTGATCAGCTACTGTAGGCCTGTAATTGGCACAAATGAAGAGGGGTCCAAATGGCCCAACACTTTGCATGTGAATATCTCTTTATCTGTGTGTGTACCTGTGTGAGTCCGTACTTGCATGCCTGTGTGTGTGTGTGTGTGTGTGTGTGTGTGTGTGTGTGTGTGTGTGTGTGTGTGTGTGTGTGTGTGTGTGTGTGTGTGTGTGTGTGTGTGTGTGTGTGTGTGTGTGCGTGTGTGTGTGCCTGTGCACTCTTGTATGTGTGTGTGTGTATGACAGTGTGATAAACACCTGCATCTAAATGGGAATGGATCTGTATCTCACCCCTGTGATCAGTGTCTTTGTTTCAACACACCAGTCATGTCAGGGTGTCAGATCAACAGAACAGAGACAGACCTTTACAGCTACTATGTGTTATGGCTGTCGCAGAGAGGGGACCAAAGCACAGCGTGGTAAGGGTTCATTATATTTATTAAACAATAAAACACTAGAACAAAGAAACAAAACAAAAAGCCAAACAGTTCCGTCAGGTAACGAATACAAAACAAAAAATAACTACCCATAAAATACAGGTGGAAAAAGGCTGCCTAAGTATGATTCCTAATCAGAGACAACGATAGACAGCTGCCTCTGATTGGAAACCATACCTGGCCAAAACATAGAAATAAAATACATAGAATGCCCACACCATATCACACCCTGACCTAACTAAACAGAGAAAAACGTCTCTCTCAGGTCACGGCGTGACACTATGTCTACATGACACAAACATTCTGCAGCTTGCATTGTCTATAACATAAAATACCAAGTTAAGACTGGTAAGCCAAGCCAGTAAGGGTTATTCCAAATGGAGTCCCATGGTTGAATGTTCTATTAAATTCAAGATATATACACTGCTCAAAAAAATAAAGGGAACACTTAAACAACACAATGTAACTCCAAGTCAATCACACTTCTGTGAAATCAAACTGTCCACTTAGGAAGCAACACTGATTGACAATAAATGTCACATGCTGTTGTGCAAATGGAATAGACAACAGGTGGAAATTATAGGCAATTAGCAAGACACCCCCAATAAAGGAGTGGTTCTGCAGGTGGGGACCACAGACCACTTCTCAGTTCCTATGCTTCCTGGCTGATGTTTTGGTCAATTTTGAATGCTGGCGGTGCTTTCACTCTAGTGGTAGCATGAGACGGAGTCTACAACCCACACAAGTGGCTCAGGTAGTGCAGCTCATCCAGGATGGCACATCAACGCGAGCTGTGGCAAGAAGGTTTGCTGTGTCTGTCAGTGTAGTGTCCAGAGCATGGAGGCGCTACCAGGAGACAGGCCAGTACATCAGGAGACGTGGAGGAGGCCGTAGGAGGGCAACAACCCAGCAGCAGGACCGCTACCTCCGCCTTTGTGCAAGAAGGAGCAGGAGAAGCACTGCCAGAGCCCTGCAAAATGACCTCCAGCAGGCCACAAATGTGCATGTGTCTGCTCAAATGGTCAGAAACAGACTCCATGTGGGTGGTATGAGGGCCCGACGTCCACAGGTGGGGGTTGTGCTTACAACCCAACACGGTGCAGGACGTTTGGCATTTGCCAGAGAACACCAAGATTGGCAAATTCGCCACTGGCGCCCTGTGCTCTTCACAGATGAAAGCAGGTTCACACTGAGCACGTGACAGACGTGACAGAGTCTGGAGACGCCGTGGAGAATGTTCTGCTGCCTACAACATCCTCCAGCATGACCGGTTTGGCGGTGGGTCAGTCATGGTGTGGGGTGGCATTTCTTTGGGGGGCTGCACAGCCCTCCATGTGCTCGCCAGAGGTAGCCTGACTTCCATTAGGTACCGAGTTGAGATCCTCAGACCCCTTGTGAGACCATATGCTGGTGCGGTTGGCTCTGGGTTCCTCCTAATGCAAGACAATGCTAGACCTCATGTGGCTGGAGTGTGTCAGCAGTTCCTGCAAGAGGAAGGCATTGATGCTATGGACTGGCCCGCCCGCTCCCCAGACCTGAATCCAATTGAGCACATCTGGGACATCATGTCTCGCTCCATCCACCAACGCCACGTTGCACCACAGACAGTCCAGGAGTTGGCGGATGCTTTAGACCAGGTCTGGGAGGAGATCCCTCAGGAGACCATCCGCCACCTCATCAGGAGCATGCCCAGGCATTGTAGGGAGGTCATACAGGCACGTGGAGGCCACACACACTACTGAGCCTCATTTTGACTTGTTTTAAGGACATTGCATCAAAGTTGGATAAGCCTGTAGTGTGGTTTTCCACTTTAATTTTGAGTGTGACTCCAAATCCAGACCTCCATGGGTTGATACATTTGATTTCCATTGATTATTTTTGTGTGATTTTGTTGTCAGCACATTCAACTATGTAAAGAAAAAAATATTTAATAAGATTATTTCTTTCATTCAGATCTAGGATGTGTTGTTTAAGTGTTCCCTTTATTTTTTTGAGCAGTATATACATATCCCATCGCCATTATCTAATGAGCACCCATTTCACACTTAATAAAGACAAAGAAAGTGGCCTAATTTTCTATAATTTAGTGGAGTTGCTACAATTCTCTATCATATTTTACTGCAGGCCTCTGTCTGTTTTTACATAAACTGAAATCAATTGTTTACTGCTGTGTCATTGACTGTATTTATGTTTGCAAATGTCACCATTTCCCAGAGGGGTCTAGAGAACCTGTCATTCAACAAGGTAGACCTTCAGGTCAGTCAACAAGGTAGCCCTACAGGTTAGTCAACAAGGTAGCCCTACAGGTCAGCCAACAAGGTAGCCCTACAGGTTAGTCAATAAGGTAGCCCTACAGGTCAGTCAACAAGGTAGCCCTACAGGTCAGTCAGCAAGGCAGCCCTACAGGTCAGTCAACAAGGTAGCCCTACAGGTCAGTCAGCAAGGCAGCCCTACAGGTCCGTCAACAAGGTAGCCCTACAGGTCAGTCAGCAAGGCAGCCCTACAGGTCAGTCAGCAAGGCAAGTCTACAGGTCAGTCAACAAGGCAGCCCTACAGGTCAGTCAGCAAGGTAGCCCTACAGGTCAGTCAGCAAGGTAGCCCTACAGGTCAGTCAGCAAGGCAGCCCTACAGGTCAGTCAGCAAGGCAGCCCAACAGGTTACTGTTATACCAGGTTGGACAATCCTTCAGTGCTAGGTCTACGGAAATGTCACTTTACCACAATAAACACTATAATCACTGCAGTTGTCACACTATTAAGACTATGCAGCTATACAGTCACTGACTCACACACCCTGAATCCCATGGTCTGTGTGTGTGTGTGTGTGTGTGTGTGTGTGTGTGTGTGTGTGTGTGTGTGTGTGTGTGTGTGTGTGTGTGTGTGTGTGTGTGTGTGTGTGTGTGTGTGTGTGTGTGTGTGTGTGTGTTACTTTCCCTATGATTCAATTGTTTAGTAGTTCACATTCAAATAGGCTGCCCTGACTCCCTGACCATCAAGTCTCCCTGTTGTTTGTGGAGATACAGTCCCTGCCCTGTCTTGACAGCATTGGCCTGTGTTCCTTGTCAAATATGTGCCTAGGATAGTCTGTTGAGCTGTTAGGGAGGAACCTCTGTAGTGCCATGCAAAACTTGCAAGCCGCTGTAGGAGCTATGGAACCCAAGCTAATCTAACCTTCTCCTAGTGCTGCCTGCAGGCCTTAGAGCTAGGCTACAGGACCTCGTACCTCACCAAACTGGTAGAGCAATCATTTATTTATTTTGTATGATTGTGTCAGAGGTTGTTTGGATTTGGATTATAGCCTCTATTATGCAAAGGAGAATAAGTTGTCAACACAGCCATGTTTGATTTGTCAAGGAGCAATTGAGTTGGCAAGAGAAGAAACACGTGTAAAAGGAGATAACCTTGAGGGGAAACAGAGGGATTTTAAAAGGGAGTGTAAAAGAAGGGTGTGGAACGAAGGAGAGATCTGGAGATCCTGTTCTTTTAATTACCTCACAGAGAGAGGGGGGGTGAGAGAGGGAGAGAGAGAGGGAGAGAGAGAGGGAGAGAGAGAGAGAGAGAGAGAGAGAGGGAGGGAGACAGAGAGGGGGGGAGAGAGGGAGAGAGAGAGGGAGAGAGAAGGGAGAGAGAGAGGGGGGGAGAGAGGGAGAGAGAGGGAGGGAGAGAGGGGGGGGAGAGAGGGAGAGAGAGAGGGAGAGAGAGAGAGAGAGAGAGAGAGAGAGAGAGAGAAATTACCAGAGAGGGGGGGGGAGAGGGAGAGAGAGAGAGAAAGGGAGGGAGAGAGGGGGGAGAGAGGGAGAGAGAGAGGGAGAGAGAGAGGGAGAGAGAGAGAGAGAGAGAGAGAGGGAGGGAGAGAGAGAGGGGGGAGAGAGGGAGAGAGAGAGGGAGAGAGAAGGGAGAGAGAGAGGGGAGAGAGGGAGAGAGAGAGGGAGGGAGAGAGGGGGGGAGAGAGGGAGAGAGAGAGGGAGAGAGAGAGGGAGAGAGAGAGGGAGAGAGAGAGAGAGAGAGAGAGAGAGAGAGAGAGAGAGAAATTACCATACGACAGACCACGTGTTCACCCTGTACACCCTAATTGACAAACAAATAAACCAAAACAAAGGCAAAATCTTCTCATTCATTGTTGAAAAAAAAGCCTTTGACTTAATTTGGCATGAGGGTCAAATTGATGGAAAGTGGTGTTGGAGGAAAAACATACAGTGGCAAGAAAACGTATGTGAACCCTTTGGAACCCTCTTGGAATCCTTCGTTCCAAGATGGCATCGCAGTCAGACGTGTGCTTTGTCTTGTCCCGTCCTGTCCCGTGTAAATATAGTTTTCTTCGATTTTTTCGTATACACTGCTCAAAAAAATAAAGGGAACACTTAAACAACACAATGTAACTGCAAGTCAATCACACTTCTGTGAAATCAAACTGTCCACTTAGGAAGCAACACTGATTGACAGTAAATTTCACATGCTGTTGTGCAAATGGAATAGACAACAGGTGGAAATTATAGGCAATTAGCAAGACACCCCCAATAAAGGAGTGGTTCTGCAGGTGGGGACCACAGACCACTTCTCAGTTCCTATGCTTCCTGGCTGATGTTTTGGTCACTTTTGAATGCTGGCGGTGCTTTCACTCTAGTGGTAGCATGAGACGGAGTCTACAACCCACACAAGTGGCTCAGGTAGTGCAGCTCATCCAGGATGGCACATCAATGCGAGCTGTGGCAAGAAGGTTTGCTGTGTCTGTCAGCGTAGTGTCCAGAGCATGGAGGCGCTACCAGGAGACAGGCCAGTACATCAGGAGACGTGGAGGAGGCCGTAGGAGGGCAACAACCCAGCAGCAGGACCGCTACCTCTGCCTTTGTGCAAGGAGGAGCAGGAGAAGCACTGCCAGAGCCCTGCAAAATGACCTTCAGCAGGCCACAAATGTGCATGTGTCTGCTCAAACGGTCAGAAACAGACTCCATGTGGGTGGTATGAGGGCCCGACGTCCACAGGTGGGGGTTGTGCTTACAGCCCAACACCGTGCAGGACATTTGATGAGATCCTCAGACCTCTTGTGAGACCATAAGCTGGTGCGGTTGGCCCTGGGTTCCTCCTAATGCAAGACAATGCTAGACCTCATGTGGCTGGAGTGTGTCAGCAGTTCCTGCAAGAGGAAGGCATTGATGCTATGGACTGGCCCGCCCGTTGCCCAGACCTGAATCCAATTGAGCACAACTGGGATATCATGTCTCGCTCCATCCACCAACGCCACGTTGCACCACAGACTTTCCAGGAGTTGGTGGATGCTTTAGTCCAGGTCTTGGAGGAGATCCCTCAGGAGACCATCCGCCACCTCATCAAGAGCATGCCCAGGCGTTGTAGGGAGGTCATACAGGCACGTGGAGGCCACACACACTACTGAGCTTCATTTTGACTTGTTTTAAAGACATTACATCAAAGTTGGATCAGCCTGTAGTGTGGTTTTCCACTTTAATTTTGAGTGTGAATCCAAATCCAGACCTCCATGGGTTGATAAATTGGATTTCCATTGATTATTTTTGTGTGATTTTGTTGTCAGCACATTCAACTATGTAAAGAAAAAAGTATTTAATAAGATTATTTATTTCATTCAGATCTAGGATGTGTTGTTTAAGTGTTCCCTTTATTTTTTTGAGCAGTATATTTCGTATACATTTTAATCTCACTTTCCATCTACGGACTGCATATACTCTCCTGCAACCCGCCTCACCCAATGTGGTATGGATCTGCTATTTTTATACTTTAGAACCGGAACCCCCAACAGAAGCTAGCCAGCTAGTAGTCAGTTAGCCACTGCTAGTGGTCATCACCGTTAACTCTGACACCAGCCAGCCTCAGCTCAGTCAATACCTGCCAGTCTGCACAGCGCGATATCAACCCCAGAGCATATCGGACTGCTTTTTCTCGACCACATCTCCGGATTCCTACCGCAAGCTCTGAACCTTTACACCAGACCACCTTTCCAGAAACAAGTCTCTCACCGTTGCCGCATGTTATAGACCCCCCTCAGCCCCCAGGTGTGCCCTGGACACTATATGTGAATTGATTGCCCCCCATCTATCTTTAGGTGACCTAAACTGGGATATGCTTAACACTCCGGCCATCCTACAATCTAAACTAGATGCCCTCAATCTCACACAAATTATCAAGGAACCTACCAGGTACAATCCTAAATCCGTAACCATGGGCACCCTCTTAGATATCATCCTGACCAACTTGCCCTCTGAATACAACTCTGCTGTCTTCAATCAGGATCTCAGCGATCACTGCCTCATTGCCTGCGTCCGTAATGGGTCCACGGTCAAGCGACCACCCCTCATCACTGTCAAACGCTCCCTAAAACACCTCAGCAAACAGGCCTTTCTAATCGACCTGGCCCGGGTATCCTGGAAGGATATTGACCTCATCCCATCAGTAGAGGATGCCTGGTTGCTCATTAAAAGTGCTTTCCTCACCATCTTAAATAAGCATGTCCCATTCAAGGAAATGTAGAACTAAGAACAGATATAGCCCTTGGTTCACCCCAGACTTGACTGCCCTTGACCAGCACAAAAACATCCTGTGGCGTTCTGCATTAGCATCGAATAGCCCCCGCGATAAGCAACTTTTCAGGGAAGTCAGTAACCAATGTACAGTCAGTTAGGAAAGCTAAGGCTAGCTTTTTCAAACAGAAATTTGCATCCTGTAGCACTAATTCCAAAAAGTTTTAGGACACTGTAAAGTCCATGGAGAATAAGAGGACCTCCTCCCAGCTTCCCACTGCAGTGAGGATAGGAAACACTGTCACCACCGATAAATCTACAATCATTTCAATAAGTATTTTTCTACGGCTGGCCATGCTTTCCACCTGGCTACCCCTACACCGGCTAACAGCTCCGCACCCCCTGCAGCAACTTACAAAAGCCCCCACCCCGCTTCTCCTTCACCCAAAATCCAGATAGCTGATGTTCTGAAAGAGCTGCAAAATCTGGATTCTTACAAATCAGCTGGGCTAGACAATCTGGACCCTCTCTTTCTAAAATTATCCGCCAAAATTGTTGCAACCCCTATTTGTCACGTACGTTTGTAGAAACGGACCAGCGTGATTATTGTTCCACATCTTATTATATGTCAAACTTAGCCAAAAAAAGCTATAAACTATAAACAAAACACACCGTGACGACAGAGGTGCAACATGCACTAACTCAAAATACTCTCCCACAAACACAGGTGGGAAAAACAACTACTTAAATATGATCTCCAATTAGAGACAACGATGACCAGCTGCCTCTAATTGGGAATCATACAAAAAAAACAACATAGAAAAAAGAAACTAGAACATAACATAGAAAATTTAAACTAGATAAACCCCCCAGTCACGCCCGGACCTACTCTACCATAGAAAATAAGAGCACTCTATGGTCAGGATGTGACAGTACACCCCCCAAAGGTGCGGACTCCGGCCGCAAAACCTGAAACCAAAAGGGAGGGTTAGGGGGGGTGTCTAGTTTTGGTGGCGGCTCTGGTGCAGGACGAAGAACCTTCTCATCCTGTGGATCCGCCAGCATTGGAGGCGGCTCTGGTGCAGGACGAAGAACCCTCTCATCCTGCGGATCTGCCAACATTGGAGGCGGCTCTGGTGCAGGACGAAGAACCCTCTCATCCTGCGGATCCGCCAACATTGGAGGCGGCTCTGGTGCAGGACGAAGAACCCTCTCATCCTGCGAATCCACCAGCATCAGTGAAGGCTCCGGACCGCCGACCATCGCCGGAGGCTCCGGACCGCGGACTGTCTCAGGAGGCTCCGGGCCGTGGCCCGTCTCAGGAGGCTCCGGGCCGTGGACCGTCTCAGGAGGCTCCGGGCCGTGGACCGTATCAGGAGGCTCCGGGCCGTGGACCGTCTCAGGAGGCTCCGGACTGTGGACCGTCGTCGGAGGTTCCAGACTGTGGACCGTCGTCGAAGCACTGGACTGGGAACTGTCGCCGGAAGCTCTGGAACGGGAAGGTGCACTGGAGGCCTGATGCGTAGGGCCGGCACAGGTGGCGCCAGACTGGGAACACAAACC